>NW_027512882.1:80000-330648 GCF_048772815.1 Callospermophilus lateralis | reverse complement strand
TCTAATGTAAACTCTCTAAATTCATTCATGTTCATTTATGTGGATTTATAATCAACTTTTCACAAGATTATAATCAGAAATATTCATCCACCTGAAATACATATTTATTTCCTAGTACTGAAAACTAACTTCAGTGAATGGTGCATACAAATCCTAATTATTCTACAGTAACTGACCCAGTCTAACATCAATGCAGGTAGATTCCTATGGGACATGATATGTAATTTGACGTTCATATGTACTCAACACTGGTACATTATTATTTCTTCAGTTTTTGCACATTTTAAGTTATACACTTCATCCACAAGTTCACAAATTTATAGGCATTTGTTTCAACTTTAATCACTTCTTGCTTCAGAACACATGTATTGGCAGGGTTTCTTGACTTGTCTTTTCATGAGACTTCTTTCCAAACACATTATTTTTGATTTCCATAATCACTTTTGAAGCAAAACTCACACACTCTTGATGATAAACCAAACAATAATATTTCCATTAGATATATAACTGGTTGGAATGAATGATTGTATATCAATATACGATTTCCTGTATTTTTCAGATATCAATTCAATTCATTATATAAAGTTCAAAAAAGTTATATTATTTATTCACAGTATGGTCTATTCATGCTTTATCTCTATGTTAATAGACACAGGGTACACCTCTTTGTACCCCCAATTCTAAATTGAAAACTTCAATATATTGCTCCCAGAAATGGTGAAGGAAATACTCATGTCACCTCATTACCACAGTAATATTCTGGACAAAAAATGGAAAGGTCACACTTATGATTGTACTAAAGCCTAAATGGAAAGTGAACATGGATTACTAAAAAACATCCATGTCCAGGTTGTCTAATGCTGTCAATTGTCAATCCTATTGGTGACTACATATTTGTTTTTTCCTAATTTATATATTGAAACTCAACCCTGTTGAAAATGTCTAATTCTATCCCTCACTTTATACTTTGCCTGATTTCGTAATGTTTCCATTGATATCTGCTTTTCTAAACATTTCCCCCAGTTCATCATAGTGACTGACTCTTCATATGTGCTGATATTTACATTCACTCTATAACCGAAAGTTATTGCTAAAGAACTTTTGGTCCAAATCCTATACTCACTCTTCTTCCTAAACCTACTGACTATCTTCCTAATCCTACTGAATATCCCTTTTTGACTGGATGTTCTCTTCTAAATTCAATCATCCAATGTACAAGGTCCTATGCCATTGTATATCAAATTATCTGAGACATCTTTGCAGAACACAATTCAAAGCTAAGTATCCCAATCAAGGGCAAAACCCTTCTGGGCTTCAAATCATATGTAGATTTCGGTTTTCATACTTATATTTCACCTCTATATTCTTGTAAATATTGCAGGTTCCAAATACCATTATTCATCACACAGAATCATTCGTCACCAAATCAAACCTGTTTTTAACCCCAAGTATAAACTGTTTCCTCAATCATTTTCAGCAGTGCAGGGACAGAGTGGTTCTGACAATACAGGAAAGTTGGGGACCTTCCACCTGATGAGAACCTCAAATGTCCATGCAAAAATGATACCTGGAGAAGTTGTAGGCAGGTATGAAGCACCTGAGAGAGCAAAAGTCATCTTCCATGGCAAACAACCTGGTCAGAATGAAGGGATGTGTCTGAATCTGCCTCTCTCTTCTTATTGTAGAGAAGGTGGACCAATCCAGGCCTGAGTGGAGAGCTGTTCCCGGGTGCCAATGGTTGATATACATTCTACCTTATGAAAGTGTCACAGGAAGTAGGGGCAACCTCCATCTTATGTTACCCTTGGAAGCAACTGTTAGGACAAAGTGGTTGCCAAGGCAGTGACCTCATTCAGTTCCAAAGAATGTGACATCCCTCATTTCCTTGGTGATGGAACTCTCTGAACTTGGTATCCAAGAAGCCAGGCACCCAGAGGAAGTCCCAGTCCCAGGCCCAGTGGGCTCACTTGTTTGGATTTACCAAGGACAGAGTCAGTTTTCTTGGTACCTAATGATGTGAGGATGGCCAAATGCCAGGAGAGCTCTGAAGATGGACCTTTCCTGAGAAAACAGGTAGTGACTAACCACTTTTTCCTGACACCTTCACAGAGTTGGTCTAGGAAACAAGATCTCAGAGAAGACAGGCCATTTCGGGGGAACATATTATGGCCCACCAGTCAGAGGACACTCCAGATAGTCACAGACCTACTTGGGGGAAGGAGGTGCCTTTGTGGGAGTGGGTTTGCGTTTGTTGTTTTGTCTCATGTTCTGAGAATAGATAGAAATGGCGGTTTGTTTGGTTTGGAGCGGACAGTTTCTAGTAAGTCATTTGACAAGGCGAGTGTTTCTGTTTATGTGTATCCCACTGTGTCCATTGTTGTAGACATTAGAAAAGAGAATGCATTAATGGATGTGTCCTGTCTTGTATAAATCTTCCCATAATTCATCCTGCCCAACATATGAATGGACTGCAGCTTGTCTTATCGATGTGCAACACCTGCTATCTTTCTAAGTTGTTGTTTTCTTCCTGAATTCTGGCCACTCTCCAGAATAGGCTCAGGGATTTGTGTCCAAAATATGTACCACCTCCAAGCTCTGTGACATGGCCATGTACTGGATAGCTGAAGAGAATGGCGAGCATCTCAGAAAACTCAGATTTCAGTGTGACCTGGAAAGTCTCAGTGCAGAAACCCTGCTTTGGGCCTTTTGCTTACTTATTGTTGTGTTGCACTGAATGTCAGGAAGGTCTTTGCCTCAGGCCACCCCTTTGTGAAGCTTGAAGAAAACAGTTTTCAAATGGAAATGAATGGGCCTCACCTGTGGCTCTTTGTTTAATTGCTTTGGAAAGGGATGTTTCTTTATCAGCCTTTTGGACCTGTGTGTGGCTGTGATTTAGATTCTCAGCACCTGATGGATCTTAAGAATGATCCCATGTTAGCTTCCAAAACCAAAATGGCAAAAAAATATCATTCATTGTGGATGAATTCTCTTGCCTTCCTCTGTTAGGTTCTTGCACTTCAACAAATGAGAATAGGGATTCTTTGGATCAAATGAGTTCTTAAAGCCCTGCAGACGTGCTTGTGTTTTCCATGACTCTAAATCACCTAAAGAATCCATACCTAAAATCAGTAGGCCTCAAATTGGAGAAACACAGAAGTATTAACGGCAGATTTATTTGTCCACTCCTGGTTCACAGCCACGGTGTCCAGGCTACCCTGACTTTAGGCAAAGGAGGGGCAAACGAGCTGATTTTGGACATTGTCTTGGGCTGCGTCCCTCATGAAAACCTCCAGCCAGAGGTTAAGATGATTGACTATATGGAATAAGGTGAGGGCCATGTGTGAGTGTTTTGGTTTTAATGTTGGTCATTTGTGTGGCATTGGAAAAAATGACTGGGTCCACGAGTGCTTGAACTCTGGTGTGATTCCCCTTAGAAACTGGGTTTTGGAACTGAACTCAGAGAAGCATTGCCATGAATTTTGTTGGGATTTTAAGAGGCCACGCATGAAAGTCGCTCTTGGAAACTGAGACCTAGGCCCCGGGTAGATTTCCACTGAGACCTGGGAATCTCAGCAAGGATATCACATGATTTTATTCTTAAAGAAATGGCAGCCATAATTGAGAGTCAAAACACACATGGACCTCACATTGTTGACCTCAATGGGCCTGGCCTAATGTGACGTTTTGTCCATTCTTTGGGAAGCCTTGCCTGTGACAGTTCTCCAGAGATTTAATTGAAATGAGCTTCCTAACCATTTAATGTTTGCTGAATGAATTGAAACCCACAGTGCCTCCAACTTCATGCTTGAAAAATGGCTAGATAGATACCATGAAATTTTTGAAATTCCTATGACCAGGTGGCACTGGAGAAACATTGGATATCCTGTTGCTGATCATGAGTATACAGACAGTGCCTTGATTTACTGAGTTTCATGAAAATGGTGTAGAACAGAGATGCCAGTAATTTGGAGCCTGCTGAGTAGTGGGTCTAGAGCAGTGGTGAGGAGGCGTTTGATAAAACATCCGTGGTAGGACCATGTGCATCTACCATTGGATTCCAAATGGCTTGCAACTGACATGGTGCTGCCAGCAGACCCTTATATGTAAAGGCATCTTGTTATATGGAGAGTTTTAAGAGGAAAATTAAGAATCAGGTTGATATGGACAAGGGGGCAATGGGGCAATCTGTGAGAGATAGAAGCCTAGTTGGTGCATTCTCTTGCAGACCCTGACCCACCACACGTGACAGAACTCCCTCCAGCACTGTGTCCCAGTTTAGCTGCTAGTATTTCGTGAAACAAATACCAAACTCACTGTGCAGCAGCCTAAACACCACAAAAAGTGGAGGAGGACCAAATGGCTTCACAGTCCACATGGGGAGACGGGGAGACACTTAGTCCCCAGTGGCCTCAGTTTACCTATAAAGAGAGGATTCAGCACTGCTTCATCTTGTTCATTGGAAAATAAGAAACCATGTCCTCCAGGTCACATAGATGCAGACCCAGCTTTGATGGTCTCACTACAAAGGAAGCCAAATCTCATGAAAACAACATATATTTCAAGTGCGGAAGCTCAGAGGCAGTTTCTCAAAAAGTTTTTAGGCCAGCAGAGTTACATGTTTGTGGAGTGTTTACCATGTCCCTTACTTTTGGAAACTCCTAAACCACCTCCAAGGTTGTGAACTCCTGAGCATTTTCCATTCCAGATATGTATTCACTGATTTTGTAACTCTTCTCCTCTAATTGTGTCTTACTTGGGGTGAAGGTAATGTCAAGGCATTGTTTTGGATGAGAGCGGGAGGATATTTGTGCAGCATATATTTACATACACATTGGATTCATTTTCCAATTTTTCATTCGAAGTACTGAATCCCTGACACTAACCCATACCTAGTAGACTCAGACTATTCATCCTAATATAATGGGGAAAATTAACCCAACACAATAGAAATACAAGCACTTCAGAGGAGACATGTTGTATAGTTGGACTTGACATTTGCATTATATAAGGTAGGAGTTATACATCTAGTCAAATTTTAATTGAAATATTCTCCATGAGTTTTTAAACTTAACAAATATGTGAATACATGTTTCCAATTTCTGTAGCCTATTCACACATGTATATTTATATGCATATATAGAATCCTACCAGGTATCACACGTACATTTTTGTAAGGTGGATGTCTTGGCAGATACAAATTGTGAGAAGTGTTCACTCCTCCTAAATGCTGTTGGAAATGAAAATTCAACCTATAAGAGAGCGTCCTAGAAGAACAACATTATACATAAACTCATGTTCAGTAACATAAATATTTTTGCATCTGTGGATGATATATATTTACTGATGAATTTCGATTGGCATTTATACTGGTACTTTTTAATGTCTGTGAGTGTTGTGTGTGTGTGTGTGTGTGTGTGTGTGTGTGTGTGTGTGTGTATAGATATAGATATAGATATACTCTCCAAAGTTTTCCAAATATGAAATATATGTGTCTAGTATACACTCTCTAAATTCATTCATGTTCATGTATGTGGATTTATAATCAACTTTTCACAAGATTATAATCAGAAATATTCATCCACCTGAAATACATACTTGTTTCCTAGTACTGACTACTAACTTCAGTGAAGGGTGCATACAAATCCTAATTATTCTACAGTATCTGACCCAGTCTAACATCAATGCAAGTAGTCTCCTATGGGACATGATATGTAATTTGTCATTCATTTGTATTCGACACTGGTACATTATTGTTTCTTCAGTTTTTGCACATCATAGGATATACATTTCATCCACAAGTTCACAAATTAATAGGCATTTGTTTCAACATTAATCACTTCTTGCTTCAGAACACATGTATTGTCAGGGTTTCTTGACTGGTCTTTTCATGAGACTTCTTTCCAAACACATTATTTTGAATTTCCATAATCATTTTGAAGCAAAACTCACACACTCTTCATGATAAACCAAAACACTAATATTTCCATTAGATATATAACTGGTTGGAATGAATGATTGTATATCAATATACAATTTCCTTTTATTTTTCAGATATCAGTTCAATTCATTATTTAAAGTTGAAAAAATTATATTATTTATTCACAGCATGGTATATTCATGCTTTTTTTCTATGTTCATAGAAACAGGGTAGACCTCTTTGTACCCCCGATTCTAACTTTACATCTTCAATATATTGCTCCCAGAAATGGTGAAAGAAATACTCATGTCACCTCATTATCACAGTAATATTCTGGACAAAAAATGGAAAGGTCACACTTATGATTGTACCAAAGCCTAAATGGAAAGTGAACATGGATTTCTAAAAACATCCATGTCCAGGTTGCCTAATGCTGTCAATTGTCAATCCTATTGGTGACTACATATTTGTTTTTTCCTAATTTATATATTGAAACTCAACCCTATTGAAAATGTCTAATTCTATCCCTCACTTTATACTTTGCCTGATTTCGTAATGTTTCCATTGATATCTGCTTTTCTACATATTTTCCCCAGTTCAACATAGTGTCTGACTCTTCATATGTGCTGACATTTACATTCACTCTATAACCAAAAGTCTATTGCTAAAGAACTTTTGGTCCAAATCCTATACTCACTCTTCTTCCTAAACCTACCGACTATCTTCCTAATCCTACTGAATATCCATTTTTGACTGGATGTTCTCTTCTAAATTCAATCATCCAATGTACAAGGTCCTATGCCATTGTATATCAAATTATCTGAGACATCTTTGCAGAACATAATTCAAAGCTAAGTATCCCAATCAAGGGCAAAACCCTTCTGGGCTTCAAAGCATACCTAGATTTCTTTTTTCAAACTTATATTTCACCTCTATATTCTTGTAAATATTACAGGTTCCCAAACCCATTATTCATCGCACAGAATCATTCGTCACCAAATCAAACCTGTTTTTAACCCCAAGTATACACTGTTCCCTCAATCATTTTACAGAAGAGCAGGGACAGAGGGGTTCTTACAATACAGGAAAGTTGGGGATCATCCACCAGATGAGAACCTCAAATGTCCATGCACAAATGATACCTGGAGAAGTTGTAGGCAGGTATGAAGCACCTGAGAGAGCAAAAGTCATCTTCCATGGCAAACAACCTGGTCAGGATAAAGGGAAGTGTCTGAATCTGCCTCTCTCTTCTTATTGTAGACAAGGTGGAACAATCCAGGCCTGAGTGGAGAGCTGTTCCCGGGTGCCAATGGTTGATATACATTCTAATTATGAAAGTGTCACAGGAAGTAGGGGAAACCTCCATCTTATGTAACCCTTGGAAGCAACAGTTAGGACAAAGTGGTTGCCAAGGCAGTGACCTCATTCAGTTCCAAAGAATGTGACATCCCTCATTTCCTTGGTGATGGAACTCTCTGAACTTGGTATCCAAGAAGCCAGGCAACCAGAGGAAGTCCCAGTCCCAGACCCAGTGGGCTCACTTGTTTGGATTTACCAAGGACAGAGTCAGTTTTCTTGGTACCTAATGATGTGAGGATGGCCAAATGCCAGCAGAGCTCTGAAGATGGACCTTTCCTGAGAAAACAGGTAGTGGCTAACCACTTTTTCCTGACATCTTCACAGAGTTGGTCAAGGAAACAAGATCTGAGAGAAGACAGGCCATTTCGGGGGAACATATTATGGTCCACCAGTCAGAGGACACTCCGGATAGTCACAGACCTACTTGGGGGAAGGAGGTGCCTTTGTGGGAGTGGGTGTGTGTTTGTTGTTTTGTCTCATGTTCTGAGAATAGATCGAAAAGGCGGTTTGTTTGGTTTGGAGCAGACAGTTTCTAGTAAGTCATTTGACAAGGCGAGTGTTTCTGTTTATGTGTATCCCACTGTGTCCGTTGTTGTAGACATTAGAAAAGAGAATGCATTAATGGATGTGTCCTGTCTAGTATAAATCTTCCCTATAATTCATCCTGCCCAATATATGAATGGACTGCAGCTTGTCTTATCCATGTGCAAAACCTGCTATCTTTCTAAGTTGTTGTTTTCTTCCTGAATTCTGGAAACTCTCCAGAATGGGCTCAGGGATTTGTGTCCAAAATATGTACCACCTCCAAGCTCTGTGACATGGCCATGTAAAGGATAGTTGAAGAGAATGGCGAGCATCTCAGAAAACTCAGATATCAGTGTGACCAGGAAAGTCTCAGGGCAGAAACACTGCCTTGGGCTTTTTGCTTACTTATTGTTGTGTTGCACTGAATGTCAGGAAGGTCTTTGCCTCAGGCCACCCCTTTGTGAAGCCTGAAGAAAACAGTTTTCAAATGGAAATGAATGGGCCTCACCTGTGGTTCTTTGCTTAATTGCTTTGGAAAGGGATGTGTCTTTATCAGCCTCTTGGACCTGTGTGTGGCTGTGACTTAGATTCTCAGCACCTGATGGTTCTTAAGAATGATCCCATGTGAGCTTCCAAAACCAAAATGGCAAAAAATATCATTCATTGTGGATGAAGACTCTTGCCTTCCTCTGTTAGGTTCCTGCACTCCAACAAATGAGAATAGGGATTCTGTGAGTCAAATGAGTTCTTCAAAGCCCTGCAGAGGTGCTTGTGTTTTTGCATGACTCTAAATCACCTAAAGAATCGATACCTAAAATCAGTAGCCCTCAAATTGGAGAAACATAGAAGTATTAACGGCAGGCTTATTTGTTCACTCCTGATTCACAGCAACGGTGTCCAGGCTACCGTGACTTTAGGCAAATGAGGGGCAAACGAGCTGAATTTGGACACTGTCTTGGGCTGCACCCCTCATGGAAACCTCCAGCCAGAGTTTAAGATGATTGACTATATGGAATAAGGTGAGGGCCATGTGGGAGTGTTTTGGTTTTAATGTTGGTCATTTGTGTGGCATTGGAAAAAATGACTAGTTCCACGTGGGCTTGAACTCTGGTGTGATTCCCCTTAAACACTGGGTTTTGGAACTGAACTCAGAGAAGCATTGCTATGAATTTTGTTGTGATTTAAAGAGGCCACGCATGAAAGTCGCTCTTGGAAACTGAGACCTAGGCCCCGGGTAGATTTCCACAGAGGCCTGGGAATCTCAGCAAGGATATCACATGATTTTATTCTTAAAGAAATGGCATCCATAGTTGAGAGTCAAAACACACATGGACCTCACATTGTAGACCTCAATGGGCCTGGCCTAATGTGACCTTTTGTCCATTCTTTGGGAAGCCTTGCCTGTGAGATTTCTCCAGAGATTTCATTGAAATGAGCTTTCTCACCATTTAATGTTTGCTGAATGAATTGAAACCCACACTGCCTCCAACTTCATGCTTGAAAAATGGCTAGATAAATACCATGAAATTTTTGAAATTCCTATGACCAGGTGGCACTGGAGAAACATTGGATGTCCTATTGCTGATCATGAGTATACCAGACAGTGCCTTGATTTACTGAGTTTCATGAAAATGGTGTAGAACAGAGATGCCAGTAATTTGGAGCCTGCTGAGTAGTGGGTCTAGAGCAGTGCTGGGGAGGTGTTTGATAAAACATCCGTGGTAGGGCCATGTGGATCTACCATTGGATTCCAAATGGCTTGTAACTGACATGGTGCTGCCAGCAGACCCTTATATATAAAGGCATCTTGTTATATGGAGAGTTTTAAGAGGAAAATTAAGAATCAGGTTGATATGGACAAGGGGGCAATGGGGCAAGCTGTGAGAGATAGAAGCCTAGTTGGTGCATTCTCTTGCAGACCCTGACCCACCACACGTGACAGAACTCCCTCCAGCTCTGTGTCCCAGTTTAGCTCCTAGTATTTCGTGAAACAAATACTAAACTCACGGTGCAGCAGCCTAAACACCACGAAAACTGGAGGAGGACCAAATGGCTTCACAGTCCACACGGGGAGATACTTGGTCCCCAGTGGCCTCAGTTTACCTACAAAGAGAGGATTCAGCACTGCTTCTTCTTGTTCATTGGAAAAAAAGAAACCATGTCCTCCAGGTCACATAGATGCAAACCCAGTTTGATGGTCTCAATACAAAGGAAGCCAAATCTCCTGAAAACAACATATATTTCAAGTGCGGAAGCTCAGAGGCAGTTTCTCAAAAAGTTTTTAGGCCAGCAGAGCTCCATGTTTGTGTAGTGTTTACCCTGTCCCTTACTTTTGGAAACTCCTCTACCACCTCCAAGGTTGTGAACTCCTGAGCATTTTACATTCCAGATATGTATTCACTGATTTTGTAACTCTTCTCCTCTAATTGTGTCTTACTTGGGGTGAAGGTAATGTCAAGGCATTGTTCTGGATGAGAGCGGGAGGATATTTGTGCAGCATATATTCACATACACATTGGATTCATTTTTCCAATTTTCCATTCGAAGTACTGAATCCCTGACACTAACCCTTACCTAGTAGACTCAGACTATTCATCCTAATATAATGGGGAAAATTAACCCAACACAATAGAAATACAAGCACTTCAGAGGAGACATGTTGTATAGTTGGACTTGACATTTGCATTATATAAGGTAGGAGTTATAAATCTTGTCAAATTTTAATTGAAATATTCTCCATGTGTTTTTAAACTTAACAAATATGTGAATTCTTGTTTCCTTTTTCTGTAGCCTATTCACACATGTATATTTATATGCATATATAGAATCCTACCAGGTATCACAAGTACATTTTTGTGAGGTGGTGTTCTTGGCAGATACAAATTGTGAGAAGAGTTCACTCGTCCTAAATGCTGTTGAAAATGAAAATTCAACCTATAGGAGAGCATCCTAGTAGAACAACATTATGCATAAACTCATGTTCAGGAAAATAAATATTTTTGCATCTGTGAATGATATATATTTACTGATGAATTTCGATTGGCATTTATATTGGTACTTTTCAATGTCTGAGAGTGTGTGTGTGTGTGTGTGTGTTTGTGTGTATAGATATAGATATAGATATACTCTCCAAATTTTTCAAAATATGAAAAAATTTGTCTAATATATACTCTCTAAATTCATTCATGTTCATGTATGTGGATTTATAATCAACTTTTCACAAGATTATAATCAGAAATATTCATCCACCTGAAATACATACTTGTTTCCTAGTACTGACTACTAACTTCAGTGAAGGGTGCATACAAATCCTAATTATTCTACAGTATCTGACCCAGTCTAACATCAATGCAAGTAGACTCCTATGGGACATGATATGTAATTTGTCATTCATTTGTATTCGACACTGGTACATTATTGTTTCTTCAGTTTTTGCACATCATAGGATATACATTTCATCCACAAATTCACAAATTAATAGGCATTTGTTTCAACATTAATCACTTCTTGCTTCAGAAAACATGTATTGTCAGGGTTTCTTGACTGGTCTTTTCATCAGACTTCTTTCCAAACACATTATTTTGAATTTCCATAATCATTTTGAAGCAAAACTCACACACTCTTTAAGATAAACCAAAACACTAATATTTCCATTAGATATATAACTGGTTGGAATGAATGATTGTATATCAATATACGATTTCCTTTAATTTTTCAGATATCAGTTCAATTCATTATTTAAAGTTGAAAAAATTATATTATTTATTCACAGCATGGTCTATTCATGCTTTTTTTCTATGTTCATAGAAACAGGGTACACCTCTTTGTACCCCCGATTCTAACTTTACATCTTCAATATATTGCTCCCAGAAATGGTGAAAGAAATACTCATGTCACCTCATTATCACAGTAATATTCTGGACAAAAAATGGAAAGATAACACTTATGATTGTACCAAAGCCTAAATGGAAAGTGAACATGGATTTCTAAAACATCCATGTCCAGGTTGCCTAATGCTGTCAATTGTCAATCCTATTGGTGACTACATATTTATTTTTTCTTAATTTATATTTTCAAACTCAACCCTGTTGAAAATGTCTAATTCTATCACTCACTTTATACTTTGCCTGATTTCGTAATGTTTCTATTGATATCTGCTTTTCTACATATTTTCCCCAGTTCAACATAGTGACTGACTCTTCATATGTGCTGACATTTACATTCACTCTATAACCAAAAGTCTATTGCTAAAGAACTTTTGGTCCAAATCCTATACTCACTCTTCTTCCTAAACCTACCGACTATCTTCCTAATCCTACTGAATATCCCTTTTTGACCTGATGTTCTCTTCTAAATTCAATCATCCAATGTACAACTTCCTATGCCATTGTAATTCGAATTATTTGAGACATCTTTGAAGAACATAATTCAAAGCTAAGTATCCCAATCAAAGGCAAAATCCTTCTGGGCTTCAAATCATACCTAGATTTCTGTTTTCATACTTATATTTCACCTCTATATTCTTGTAAATATTGCAGGTTCCCAATACCATTATTCATCGCACAGAATCATTCGTCACCCAAATCAAACCTGTTTTTTACCCCAAGTATACACTGTTCCCTCAATCATTTTACAGAAGAGCAGGGACAGAGTGGTTCTTACAATACAGGAAAGTTGGGGACCTTCCACCAGATGAGAACCTCAAATGTCCATGCACTGGAGAAGTTGTAGGCAGGTATGAAGCACCTGAGAGAGCAAAAGTTATCTTCCATGGCAAAAAACCTGGTCAGGATGAAGGGATGTGTCTGAATCTGCCTCTCTCTTCTTATTGTAGAGAAGGTGGACCAAACCAGGCCTGAGTGGAGAGCTGTTCCCGGGTGACAATGGTTGATATACATTCTACCTTATGAAAGTGTCACAGGAAGTAGGGGCAACCTCCATCTTATGTTACCCTTGGAAGCAACTGTTAGGACAAAGTGGTTGCCAAGGCAGTGACCTCATTCAGTTCCAAAGAATGTGACATACCTCATTTCCTTGGTGATGGAACTCTCTGAACTTGGTATCCAAGAAGCCAGGCACCCAGAGGCAGTCCCAGTCCCAGGCCCAGTGGGCTCACTTGTTTGGATTTACCAAGGACAGAGTCAGTTTTCTTGGTACCTAATGATGTGAGGATGGCCAAATGCCAGGAGAGCTCTGAAGATGGACCTTTCCTGAGAAAACAGGTAGTGGCTAACCACTTTTTTCTGACATCTTCACAGAGTTGGTCAAGAAAACAAGATCTGAGAGAAGACAGGCCATTTCGGGGGAACATAGTATGGCCCACCAGTCAGAGGACACTCCGGATAGTCACAGACCTACTTGGGGGAAGGAGGTGCCTTTGTGGGAGTGGGTGTGGGTTTGTTGTTTTGTCTCATGTACTGGGAATAGATAGGAAAGGCGTTTTCTTTGGTTTGGAGTGGACAGTTTCTAGTAAGTCATTTGACAAGGCGAGTGTTTCCTGTTTCTGTGTATTCCACTGTGTCCGTTGTAGACATTAGAAAAGAGAATGCCTTAATGGATGTGTCCTGTCTAGTATAACTCTTCCCTATAATTCATCCTGCCCAATATATGAATGGACTGCAGCTTGTCTTATCGATGTGCAACACCTGCTATCTTTCTAAGTTGTTGTTTTCTTCCTGAATTCTGGAAACTCTCCAGAATAGGCTCATGGATTTGTGTCCAAAATATGTACCACCTCCAAGCTCTGTGACATGGCCATGTAAAGGATAGTTGAAGAGAATGGCGAGCATCTCAGAAAACTCAGATATCAGTGTGACCAGGAAAGTCTCAGTGCAGAAACCCTGCTTTGGGCCTTTTGCTTACTTATTCTTATGTTGCACTGCATGTCAGGAAAGTCTTTGCCTCAGGCCACCCCTTTGTGAAGCCTGAAGAAAACAGTTTTCAAATGGAAATGAATGGGCCTCACCTGTGGCTCTTTGCTTAATTGCTTTGGAAAGGGATGTGTCTTTATCAGCCTCTTGGACCTGTGTGTGGCTGTGAATTAGATTCTCAGCACCTGATGGATCTTAAGAATGTTCCCATGTGAGCTTCCAAAACCAAAAAGGCAAAAAATATCATTCATTGTGGATGAAGTCTCTTGCCTTCTTCTGTTAGGTTCCTGCACTCCAACAAATGAGAGTAGGGATTCTGTCAGTCAAATGAGTTCTTCAAAGCCCTGCAGAGGTGCTTGTGTTTTCGCATGACTCTAAATCACCTAAAGAATCGTTACCTAAAATGAGTAGCCCTCAAATTGGAGAAACACAGAAGTATTAATGGCAGGCTTATTTGTTCACTCCTGGTTCACAGCAACGGTGTCCAGGCTACCCTGACTTTAGGCAAATGAGGGGCAAACGAGCTGATTTTGGACACTGTCTTGGGCTGCGCCCCTCTTGGAAACCTCCATCCAGAGGTTAAGATGATTGACTATAAGGAATAAATGAGGGCCATGTGTGAGTGTTTTGGTTTTTTGTCCACTCTTTGGGAAGCCTTGCCTGTGAGATTTCTCCAGAGATTTCATTGAAATGAGCTTCCTCAACATTTAATGTTTGCTGAATGAATTCAAACCCACAGTGCCTCCAACTTCATGCTTGAAAAATGGCTAGATAAATACCATGAAATTTTTGAAATTCCTATGACCAGGTGGCACTGGAGAAACATTGGATGTCCTGTTGCTGATCATGAGTATACCAGACAGTGCCTTGATTTACTGAGTTTCATGAAAATGGTGTAGAACAGAGATGCCAGAATGTTGGAGCCTGCTGAGTAGTGGGTCTAGAACAGTGGTGGGGAGGTGTTTGATAAAACATCCGTGGTAGGGCCATGTGGATCTACCATTGGATTCCAAATGGCTTGTAACTGACATGGTGCAGCCAGCAGACCCTTATATGTAAATACATCTTGTTATATGGAGAGTTAGCAGAGGAAAATTAAGAATCAGGTTGATATGGACAAGGGGACAATGGGGCAAGCTGTGAGAGATAGAAGCATAGTTGGTGCATTCTCTTGCAGACCCTGACCCACCACACATGACAGAATTCCCTCCAGCACTGTGTCCCAGTTTATCTCCTAGTATTTCGTGAAACAAATACCAAACTCACAGTGAAGCAGCAAAAACTCCACAAAAAGAGGGGAAGGAACAAATGGCTTCACAGTCCACACGGGGAGACACTTTGTCCCCAGTGGCCTCAGTTTACCTAAAAAGAGAGGATTCAGCGCTGCTTCATCTTGTTCATTGGAAAATAAGAAACCATGTCCTCCAGGTCACATAGATGCAGACCCAGCTTTGATGGTCTCACTACAAAGGAAGCCAAATCTCATAAAAACAACATATATTTCAAGTGCGGAAGCTCAGAGGCAGTTTCTCAAAAAAATTTTAGGCCAGCAGAGTTACATGTTTGTGGAGTGTTTACCATGTCCCTTACTTTTGGAAACTCCTAAACCACCTCCAAGGCTGTGAACTCCTGAGCATTTTCCATTGCAGATATGTATTCACTGATTGTGTAACTCTTCTCCTCTAATTGTGTCTTACTTGGGGTGAAGGTAATGTCAAGGCATTGTTTTGGATGAGAGCGGGAGGATATTTGTGCAGCATATATTTACATACACATTGGATTCATTTTCCAATTTTTCATTCAAAGTACTGAATCCCTGACACTAACCCATACCTAGTAGACTCAGACTATTCATCCTAATATAATGGGGAAAATTAACCCAACACAATAGAAATACAAGCACTTCAGAGGAGACATGTTGTATAGTTGGACTTGACATTTGCATTATATAAGGTAGGAGTTATAAATCTCGTCAAATTTTAATTGAAATATTCTCCATCTCTTTTTAAACTTAACAAATATGTGAATTCTTGTTTCCTTTTTCTGTAGCCTTTTCACACATGTATATTTATATGCATATATAGAATCCTACCAGGTATCACACATACATTTTTGTGAGGTGGCTGTCTTGGCAGATACAAATTGTGAGAAGAGTTCACTCCTCCTAAATGCTGTTGGAAATGAAAATTCAACCTATAGGAGAACGTCCTAGTAGAACAAAATTATGCATAAACTCATATTCAGTAAAATAAATACTTTTGCATCTGTGGATGATATATATTTACTGATGAATTTCGATTGGCATTTGTATTGGTACTTTTTAATGTCTGTGAATGTTGTGTGTTTGTGTGTGTGTGTGTGTCTGTGTGTGTGTGTGTCTGTGTGTGTGTGTGTGTGTGTGTGTCTGTGTGTGTGTATAGGTATAGATATATACATATACTCTCCAAATTTTTCAAAATATGAAAAAATGTGTCTAATATTTACCCTCTAAATTCATTCATGTACATGTATGTGGATTTATAATCAACTTTTCACAAGATATTAATCAGAAATATTCATTCACCTGAAATACATATTTGTTTCCTATACTGAAACCTAACTTCAGTGAATGGTGCATACAAATCCTAATTACTCTACAGTAACTGACCCAGTCTAACATCAATGCAAGAAGACTCCTATGGGACATGATACGTAATTTGTCATTCATTTGTATTCGACACTGGTACATTATTGTTTCTTCAGTTTTTGCACATCATAGGATATACATTGCATCCACAAGTTCACAAATTAATAGGCATTTGTTTCAACTTTAATCACTTCTTGCTTCAGAACACATGTATTGTCAGGGTTTCTTGACTGGTCTTTTCATCAGACTTCTTTCCAAACACATAATTTTGAATTTCCATAATCATTTTGAAGCAAAACTCGCACACTCTTCATGATAAACCAAAACACAAATATTTCCAATAGATATATAACTGGTTGGAATGAATGATTGTATATCAATATACGATTTCCTTTAATTTTTCAGATATCAGTTCAATTCATTATTTAAAGTTGAAAAAATTATATTATTTATTCACAGTATGGTCTATTCATGCTTTTTTTCTATGTTCATAGAAACAGGGTACACCTCTTTGTATCCCGATTCTAATATTACATCTTCAATATATTGCTCCCAGAAATGGTGAAAGAAATACTCATGTCACTTCATTATCACAGTAATATTCTGGACAAAAATGGAAAGGTCACACTTATGATTGTACCAAATCCTAAATGGAAAGTGAACATGGATTTCTAAAAACATCCATGTCCAGGTTGCCTAATGCTGTCAATTGTCAATCGTATTGGTGACTACATATTTGTTTTTTCCTAATTTATATATTCAAACTCAACACTGTTGAAAATGTCTAATTCTATCCCTCACTTTATACTTTGCCTGATTTCGTAATGTTTCTATTGATATCTGCTTTTCTACATATTTTCCCCAGTTCAACATAGTGACTGACTCTTCATATGTGCTGACATTTACATTCACTCTGTAACCGAAAGTCTATTGCTAAAGAACTTTTGGTCCAAATCCTATACTCACTCTTCTTCCTAAACCTACCGACTATCTTCCTAATCCTACTGAATATCCCTTTTTGACCTGATGTTCTCTTCTAAATTCTATCATCCAATGTACAATGTCCTATGCCATTGTAATTCGAATAATCTGAGACATCTTTGAAGAACATAATTCAAAGCTAAGTATCCCAATCAAGGGCAAAACCCTTCTGGGCTTCAAATCATACCTAGATTTCTGTTTTCATACTTATATTTCACCTCTATATTCTTGTAAGTATTGCAGGTTCCCAATGCCATTATTCATCGCACAGAATCATTCGTCACCCAAATCATACCTGTTTTTAACCCCAAGTATACACTGTTCCCTCAATCATTTTACAGAAGAGCAGGGACAGAGTGGTTCTTACAATACAGGAAAGTTGGGGACCTTCCACCTAATGAGAACCTCAAATGTCCATGCACAAATGACACCTGGAGAAGTTGTAGGCAGTAATGAAGCAGCTGAGAGAGCAAAAGTCATCTTCCATGGCAAACAACATGGTCAGGATGAAGAGATGTGTCTGAATCTGCCTCTCTATTCTTATTGTAGAGAAGGTGGACCAAACCAGGCCTGAGTGGAGAGCTGTTCCCGGGTGCCAATGGTTGATATACATTCTACCTTATTAAAGTGACACAGGAAGTAGCAGCAACCTCCATCTTATGTTACCCTTAGAAGCAACTGTTAGGACATAGTGGTTGCCAAGGCAGTGACCTCATTCAGTTCCAAAGAATGTGACATACCTCATTTCCTTGGTGATGGAACACTCTGAACTTGGTATCCAAGAAGCCAGGCACCCAGAGGCAGTCCCAGTCCCAGGCCCAGTGGGCTCACTTGTTTGGATTTACCAAGGACATAGTCAGTTTTCTTGGTACCTAATGATGTGAGAATGGCCAAATGCCAGGAGAGCTCTGAAGATGGACCTTTCCTGAGAAAACAGGTAGTGGCTAACCACTTTTTCCTGACATCTTCACAGAGTTGTTCAAAGAAACATGATCTGAGAGAAGACAGGCCATGTCGGGGGTACATAGTATGGCCCACCAGTCAGAGGATACTTCGGATAGTCAAAGACCTACTTGCTGGCAGGAGGTGCCTTTGTGAGAGTGGGTGTGGGTTTGTTGTTTTGTCTCATGTTCTGAGAATAGATAGGAAAGGCGTTTTGTTTGGTTTGGAGTGGACAGTTTGTAGTAAGTCATTTGACAGGGCGAGTGTTTCTGTTGCTGTGTATTCCACTGTGTCCGTTGTTGTAGACATTAGAAAAGAGAATGCATTAATGGATGTGTCCTGTCTCGTATAAATCTTCCCATAATTCATCCTGCCCAATATATGAATGGACTGCAGCTTGTCTTATCGATGTGCAACACCTGCTATCTTTCTAAGTTGTTGTTTTCTTCCTGAATTCTGGCCACTCTCCAGAATAGGCTCAGGGATTTGTGTCCAAAATATGTACCACCTCCAAGTTCTGTGACATGGCCATGTACTGCATAGTTGAAGAGAATGGCGAGCATCTCAGAAAACTCAGATATCAGTGTGACCAGGAAAGTCTCAGTGCAGAAACACTGCTTTGGGCTTTTTGCTTACTTATTGTTGTGTTGCACTGAATGTCAGGAAGGTCTTTGCCTCAGGCCACCCCTTTGTGAAGCCTGAAGAAAACAGTTTTCAAATGGAAATTAATGCGTGTCACCTGTTGCTCTTAGATTAATTGCTTTGGAAAGGGATGTGTCTTTATCAGCCTCTTGGACCTGTGTGTGGCTGTGACTTAGATTTTCAGCACCTGATGCATCTTAAGAAGGAGCCCATGTGAGCTTCCAAAACCACAATGGCAAAAAATATCATTCATTTTGGATGAAGTCTCTTTCCTTCCTCTGTTAGGTTGCTGCACTCCATCAAATGAGAATAGGGATTATTTGGGTCAAATGAGTTCTTCAAAGCCCTGCAGAGGTGCTTGTGTTTTTGCTTGACTCTAAATCACCTAAAGAATTGATAACTAAAATCAGTAGACATCAAATTGGAGAAATACAGAAGTATTAACGGCAAGTTTATTTGTTCACTCCTGGTTCACAGAAACGGTGTCCAGCCTACCCTGACTTTAGGCAAATGAGGGGCAAACGAGCTGATTTTGGACACTGTCTTGGGCTGCACCCCTCATGGAAACCTCCAGCCAGATGTTAAGATGATTGACTATATGGAATAAGATGAGGGCTATGTGGGAGTGTTTTGGTTTTAATGTTGATCATTTGTGTGGCATTGGAATAAATGACTGGTTCCACGTGGGCTTGAACTCTGGTGTGATTCCCCTTAGAGACTGGGTTTTGGAACTGAACTCAGAGAAGCATTGCCATGAATTTTGTTGGGATTTTAAGAGGCCATGCATGAAAGTCGCTCTTGGAAACTGAGACCTATGCCCCGGGTGGATTTCCACAGAGGCCTGGGAATCTCAGCAAGGATATCACATGATTTTATCCTTAAAGAAATGGCAGCCATAGTTGAGAGTCAAAACACACATGGACCTCACATTATAGACCTCAATGGGCCTCGCCTAATGTGACCTATTGTCCATTCTTTGGGAAGCCTTGCCTGTGAGAGTTCTCCAGAGATTTTATTGAAATGAGCTTCCTCACCATTTAATCTTTGCTTAATGAATTGAAACCCATAGTGCCTCCAACTTCATGCTTGAAAAATGGCTAGATAAATACCATGAAATTTTTGAAATACCTATGACCAGGTGGCACTGGAGAAACATTGGATGTCCTGTTGCTGATCATGATTATACCAGACAGTGCCTTGATTTACTGAGTTTCATGAAAATGGTGTAGAACAGAGATGCCAGTAGTTTGGAGCCTGCTGAGTAGTGGGTCTAGAGCAGTGCTGGGGAGGTGTTTGATAAAACATTCGTGGAAGGGCCTTGTGGATCTACCATTGGATTCCAAATGGCTTGTAACTGACATGGTGCAGCCAGCAGACCCTTATATGTAAAGGCATCTTGTTATATGGAGAGTTTTAAGAGGAAAATTAAGAATCAGGTTGATATGGACAAGGGTGCAATGGGGCAAGCTGTGAGAGATAGAAGCCTAGTTGATGCATTCTCTTGCAGACCCTGACCCACCACACGTGACAGAACTCCCTCCAGCACTGTGTCCCAGTTTAGGTCCTAGTATTTCGTGAAACAAATACCAAACTCACAGTGCAGCAGCAAAAACTCCACTAAAAGTGGAGGAGGACCAAATGGCTTCACAGTCCACACGGGGAGACACTTAGTCCCCAGTGGCCACAGTTTACCTACAAAGAGAGGATTCAGCACTGCTTCATCTTGTTCATTGGAAAATAAGAAACCATGTCCTCCAGGTCACATAGATGTAGACCCAGCTTTGATGGTCTCACTACAAAGGAAGCCAAATCTCCTGAAAACCACATATATTTCAAGTGCGGAAGCTCAGAGGCAGTTTCTCAAAAAGTTTTTAGGCCAGCAGAGCTCCATGTTTGTGGACTGTTTACCCTGTCCCTTACTTTTTGAAACTCCTCTACCACCTCCAGAATGTGAACTCCTTAGCATTTTCCATTCCAGATATGTATTCACTGATTTTGTAACTCTTCTCCTCTAGTTGTGTCTTACTTGTGGTGAAGGTAATGTCAAGGCATTGTTCTGAATGAGAGCGGGAGGATATTTGTGCAGCGTATATTTACATACACATTGGATTCATTTTCCAATTTTTCATTAGAAGTACTGAATCCCTGACACTAACCCATACCTAGTAGACTCAGACTATTCATCCTAATATAATTGGGAAAATTAACCCAACACAATAGAAATACAAGCACTTCAGAGGAGACATGTTGTATAGTTGGACTTGACATTTGCCTTATATAAGGTTGGAGTTATAAATCTAGTCAAATTTTAATTGAAATATTGTCCATGTGTTTTTAAACTTAACAAATATGTGAATTCTTGTTTCCCTTTTCTGTAGCCTATTCACACATGTATATTTATATGCATATATAGAATCCTACCAGGTATCACACGTACATTTTTGTGAGGTGGCTGTCTTGGCAGATACAAATTGTGAGAAGAGTTCACTCCTCCTAAATGCTTTTGGAAATGAAAATTCAACCTATAGGAGAGCGTCCTATTAGAAAAACATTATATATGAACTCATGTTCAGTAAAATAAATATTTTTTGCATTTGTGGATGATATATATTTACTGATGAATTTCGATTGGCATTTATATTGGTACTTTTTAATGTCTGTGAGTGTTGTGTGTGTGTGTGTGTGTGTGTGTGTGTGTGTGTGTGTGTATATATAGATAGATAGATATATAGATATAAATATAGATATACTCTCCAAATTTTTCAAAATATGAAATATATGTGTCTTATTTTGCACTTCCTAAATTTTTCATATTCATGAATGTGGATTTATAATTATCTTTTCACAAAATTATTCTCAGAAACATTCATATACCCTACGAGACTCTTACCACTAATACTAATATAATGGAGAAAAAGAACCCAAACAGAATAGATACAAGCATTTCAGAAGAGACATGGTGTATTGTTGGACTTGCCTTTTGCATAATATAAGGTAGGAGTTATAAATCTATTCAATTTATTGAAATAATTTTCCATGTGTTATTTTTTTTGACACAACACAAAATTTAATCTTCGAAAAATAAATAAAATTGACACTTCCTTAACCAAGCTAATGAAGAAAAAAAAACATCAAATTACTAAAATTAAGGATCATAAAGGAACTTTTACAGAGTACACAACTAAAATACAGAGAATAATTGAAAACTAATTTGAAAATTTATAGTCTAATAAATTAAAATACCATGATGACATCAATAAAATTTTAGAGATATACCCTAACTTAATTAGTAGGACGTGAACAATTTAAACAAATCAATTTCAAGCAATGAAATAGAAGTTGCTGTCAACAGCCTACCAAACAAGCAAAGCCCAGGAACAGACAGATTCTCAGCCATGTTCTACAAGACCTTCAAAGAAGCATTCATCACAATACTCCTCAAATTATTCCATAAAATAGAAAAGGATGGAACTCCTCCAAACTCATTCCATGAGGGTATTATCACTCACATACCAAAATCAGACAAAGACACATCAAGGAAAGAAAACTTCAGAGCAATATTCCTGACAAAGATATATACAAAAATTCTCAATAAAAATCTATTTTTTTAAGCCAAAGTTAATCAAAAGGGATAAAGAGGGACACTACACACTATTCCATGTGTTTTTAAAGTTAAGAAATATATGAATCCCTGTCTCCCTTTCTCTGTAGCCTATTAAGCACATGTATTTTTATATGCACAAATAGAATCCTACCTGGTTTCACACGTACATTCTTGTAAGGTGGCTGACTTGGCAGATACTATTTGTGAGAAGAGATCACACCTCCTAAACGCTATTGGTACAGAAAATTCAACCCATGGGTGAGCTTCCTAGATGAACAACATTATACATACATCCATGTTCAGTAAAATGAATATTTTGGGATATGCGGATGAGTTATTTTTCATGATGAATTTCGATTGACATATATATTGCGACATTATAATGTGTGTGTGTTTGTCTCTCTCTCTCTCTCTCTCTCTCTCTCTCTCTCTCTCTCTCTCTATATATATATATATATATATATATATATATATATATAGTCTCCAGATTTTCCAAAATATGAAATATATGTCTTCTTATACACCACCTGAATTCATTCATATTCATATATGTGGATTTATAATCAACTTTTAACAAGTTTATTCTCAGAAATATACATCCACTGAAATACATATTTGTTTCCTAGTACTGAAAACTAAATTCAGGGAAGGGTTCTTACAAATCCTAATATTTCTAGACTAACTGACCAAGTTTAACATCAATTTAAATACATTCCTATTGGATATGATGTGTTTTTTAAAGTTCATTTTTATTCAAACTTGGTACGTTATTATTAATTCAGTTTATGGACATCATAAAATATATCCTTTCATTCACAAGTTCACAAATTTATAAGTATTTGGTTTACTTTCAATCACTTCCTCCTTCGGAACACATATATTCCTCCATCTTTCTTGACTGGTCTTTTCACTAGACTTCTTTCTAAACACATTATTTTCGATTCCATAATCATTTTTGAAGCAAAACTCACACACTATTCATGATAAACGGTAAACCTAATAATACCATTAGATATATTACTTGTTGGAATGAATGTACGTATATCAATATATGATTTCGTCTATATTTTCAGATATTAAAACAATCCATTATGTAAATTTGGAACCAGTCACATAATTTTTTCACAGTATGGTCTATTAATGCATCATCTCTATATTCATCAACACAGGGCAAACCTCTTAGTATCCCCAGTACTAATTTATATGTTTTCAAAATATTGCTCCCAGAAAAGGTGGAAGAAATACTCATGTCACCTGATCTACATATACATATTATCACAGTAATATTCTGGACACAAAATGCAAAGGTCACCATTATGATTGCAATAAAGCCTCAATGGAATGTGAACATGGATTACTAAAAACATCCATGTCCAGTTTGCCTAATGCTCTCAAATGTCAATGCAATTGGTGACTACATTTTTGTTTCTTTTTAAGATTATGTATTCAACCTCAACCCTGTTGAAAATGTCAAATCTTATCACTCACGTTATACTTTGCCTGATTTCCTAATGTCTCTATTGATGTCTGCCTTCCTACATATTTTTCCCAGTTCATCATTGTGCCCAACTTTTCACATATGGTGCCATTTATATTCACTCTCTAACCGAAACCTATTGCTAAACAACTTTTGGTACAAATCCTAGACTCACTCTTCCTCCTAAACCTACTGACTATCTTTCTAATCCTACACACTATCCCTTTTTCACTGGATGTTCTCTTCTACATTCAATCATCTGAGGTACAGGGTCTTATGCCATTGTATATCGATTTGCATCGACCTCGGTGCAAAACATTACTCAAGCTAAGGATCCCAATCAAGAGCCCAAATCCTTCTGGGCTTCAAATATTACCTAGATTTCTGTTTTCATACTTATATTTTACCTCTATATTCTTATAAATATTGCTGGTTCCCAATACCATTATTCATCCAGCAGAATGATTCCTAAGCCAAATGGAACATGCTATTAACCCTAACCATACAATGTTCCCTCAATCTCACTTTACAGAAGAGCAGGGATAAAGTTGATATTACAATACAGGAAGTTAGGAGATCTTCCACCTGCTGAGTACCTCAAAATCCATGCAGAAATAATCCCTGGAGAAGATGTAGGCAGCTATGAAAGACCTGAGAGAACAAAAGTCATATTCCATGGCAAACAACATGGTCAGGATGAAAGGATGTGTCTGAGTCAGCCTCTCTATTCTTAATGCAGGGAAGATGGACCAAAGCAGGCCTGTGTGGAGAGCTGTTCCCAGGTGACTATGGTTTCTATACCATTCTAACATGTGAAAGTATCACAGGAAGTAGGGCAGCCTCCATGTCAGGAGACACTAGGATGCAACTGTTAGGACAAAGTAGTGGCCAAGACAGGGACCTCATTTATTTCCTGAAGGTAGTGACCTCACCTCATTTCCTTGGTGATGGAACTCTCTGAATTTTGTGATCCAGGAAGCCAGGCACCAGAGCCAGTCCAAGTCCCAGTCGCAGTGGGCTCACTTGTTTGGATTTACTAAGGACAGAGTCAGTCTTTCTTGGTACCTACTGATGTAAGTGTTGCCAAATACTAAGAAAGCTCTGAAGAGGGGTCTTTCCTGAGAGGACAGGAATTGGCTCACCACTGCCTCCTGACAACTTCACAGAGTTGACCAAGGAGACCAGATCTGAGACAGAAAGGCCATTTGTGGGGAACATCGTATGGCCTACCAGTCAGAGGACACTCCAGATAGTGACAGACCTACTTGGGGGAAGGAGTTGCATTTGTGGGTGTTGGTTTGTGTTTGTGGTTTTTTTCCATGTTCTGAGAATAGGTAAAAAAGGAGGTTTGTTTGGATTGGAGTGGACTGTTTCCAGTAAGTCATTTGACAAGGAGACTGTTTCTATGTCTGTGTATCCCACTGTGTTTTTCTTTGTGGATATTAGAAAAAAATAGCTCATTGGGTGTGTCCTGTCTAGTAGAAAGCTTCCCAGCATGCATCCTTTCCAATTAATGAATGGACTGAGGCTTGCCTTATCCATGGGCAACACCTGCTATCTACCTAATTTTCCATTTTTTCATGAATTCTGGCCACTCTCAAGATTAGTATCATGTATTTTTGTACAAGATATGTACCACCTCCAAGCTCTGTGACATGGCCATGTACTGGATAGCTGAAGGGAATGGCGAGCATCTCAGAAAACTCACATATTAGAGTAACAAGGAAAGTCTCCGTGGAGAAACCCTGCTTGGGGCCTTTTGATTACCTATTGTTCTGTTGCTCTGAATGTCAGAAAGGTCTTTGCCTCAGGCCACCCCTTTGTGAAGCCTGAAGAAAACAGTTTTCAAATGGAAATGAATGGACATCACCTGTGGCTCTTTGCTTCATTGCTTTGGAAATGGATGTGTCTGAATCAGCCTCTTGGCCCTGTGTGAGCCTTTGGTTTAGATTTTCAGCACCTGATGAATCTAAAGAAAGATCCCATGTGGGCATCCAAAACCTAAATGGAAAAAAGATCAGTCATTGTGGATGAAGCCTCTCGCCTTCCTCTGTAAGATTCCTGACCTCCATCAAGTGAGAATAGGGATCATTTGTGTCAAATAAGTTCTTCAAAGGGCTGCAGAGGGGAGACAATAGGTGCTTGGGTTTTCTTATAACTCCAATTCACAATAAAAATCTATACCCCACAGTCAGTAGGCCTCAAATTTGAGAAGTGGAGTAGTATTAACGGCAGGCCTATTTGATCACTTCTGGTTCACACTAACGTTGTCCAGGCCACCCTGACTTTAGGCAAATGAGGGACAAGGGAGATTATTTTTGACACTGTCTTGGGCTGTGCCCCTCATGGAAACCTCCAGCTAGAGGTTATGATTAGTGTCTATATAAAAAGATGAAGAGGGCCATGTGAGAGTGTTTTGGTTTTAATTGTCATCATTTGTGTGGCAATTTGAAGAGATGCCTGGGTCCACCTGGGCTTGAACTCTGTTGTGATTCCCCTTAGAGACTGAGTTGTGTAACTTACCTCAGAGAAGTATTGCCATGAATTGTGTTGGGATTTCAGGAGGCCACACATGAGATTCACCATTGGAATCTGAGATCTTGGCCCAGGGTGACTTTACACAGAGCACTGGGAATCTAAGCCAGGATATCACAAGATTTTATTCTGAAAGATTCCAGCCATAGTTGAGAGTCAAAAAACACATGGAACTTACATTGTAGACCTCAATGGGCCTGGCTTCATGAGACCTTTTGCCCACTCTTTGGGAAGCCTTGCCTGTGAGAATTCACCAGAGCTTTCATTGAAATGAGAGCCCTCACCATTTATTGGTTCCTGTATAAATTGAATCCCACAGTGCCTCCAACTTCATTATTGAAAAATATCTAGATATATACCATGAAATTTTTGAAATTACCATGACCAGGTGGCACTGGAGAACATTTGGATGTCCTGTTGTTAATCATGATTGTACCAGACAGTGCATTAATTGACTGGGTTTCATGAAAATGCTGTAGAACATAGATGCCAGAAAGTTGGAGCCTGCAGACTAGTGGGCATAAAGCAGTGGAGTGTAGGTGTGTGAAAAAACATCTGTTGTGGGGCTACGTGGATCTGCCATTGGCTTAGAAATGACTTGTAACTGACATGGTACAGCCAGCAGACCCTTCTATGTAAAGGCATCTTGTTATATGGAGAGGATTCCTGCCAATGATCAGAATAATGTGGGTATTGTCGAGTTGAAAAGCTATGTGGGATTGAAGCCTCATTGGTGCATTTTACTGCAGACCCTCACCCACCACATATGAGAGTACATCCTCCAGCACTGTGTCCCAGTGGAACTCCTTGTATTTCGTGAAGCTAATACCAAACTCACAGTGCAGCAGTAAGAAACACCACGAAAGTGGAGCATGACCAAATAGCTTTACAGACAACACGGTTCGATACTTAGACCCCAGTGGCCAAAGTTTACCTACAAAGAGAGAATTCAGCACTGCTGCCTCATGTCCACTAGAAAATAAGGAACCATGTCATCCAGGTCACATAGATGGAGACCCAGCATTAATGGTCTCACTACAAAGGAAGCAAAAGCTCCTGACAACAACATATATTTCAACTTCCCAACCTCAGAGGCAGTTTCTCAAAAAGTCATTAGGCAAGCAGAGCTCCATGTTTGTGAAGTGTTTACCCTCTCCCTTTTTGTAAACTGTTCTACCTCCTACAAGTTTGTGAACTTCTGAGCATTTTCCTTTCCACATATGTATTCACAGATTTTCTAACTCTTCTCCACTAATTGTGTCTTATTTGCGGCGAAGGTAATGTCAAAGCATTGTTCTGGATGAGAGTGGGAAGATTTTTGGGTAGCACATATTTGCATACACATTAGATTCATTTTCCTATTTTCCATTTGACATACTGAATCCCTGACACTAACTCATACCCTACTAGACTCTGACTACTAAACCTAATATGATGGAGAAAAAGAAACCTAACAGAATAGAAATACAGGCCTTTCATAGGAGGCATGGTGTATACTTGGACTTGCCTTCTGCTTTATCAATGGTATGTGTTATAAATCTAGTCAACTTTTCATTGTAATACTTCTCCATGAGTTTTTAAACTTAACACATATGTAAATTTCTGTCTCCCTTTCTCTGTAGCCTATTCATCACATGTATTTTTTTATGCATTTTTAGAATTCTACCTGGTATCACATGTACATTTTTGTGAGATCGCTTATTTTGGAAGATACAAATTGTGAGAAGAGATCGCTCCCTCTAAATACAGATGGAACTGGAATTTCAACCTATGGGTGAATTTCCTAGATGAACAATATTATGCATAAATAAATGTTCAGTAAAATGAATATTTTTGGATACGTGGATGATATATATTTCATGATGAATTTCGAATGGCATATATATTGCTACATTTTAATGTCTGTGTATGTGTGTATCTATCTATTTATCTATCTATCTATATAGATATAGATATCTACGCTTAAGATTTTCAAAATATGAAATATATGTGTCTTATTATACACTCCCTAAATTCACTCATGTCTGTGTATGTAGATTTATAATTAACTTTTCACAAAATTATTCTTAGAAATATTCATCCGCCTTAAATACATATTTTTTCCTAGCACTGAAAAGTAAATTAAGTGAATGGTGTATACAATTCATAATATTTCTACAGTGACTGAACCAGTTTCACATCAATGCAAGTAGACACCTATGGGACCATGATGTGTATTTTGAAGTTCATTTTTATTCAGACACTGGTACATTACTATTTCTGCAGTTTATGGACATTATAGGATATATTCTTTCATCCACAATTTCACAAATTTATAGGCATTTGGTTCAATTTCAATCACTTCCTACTTCAGAACACATGTATTCCTCCATGTTTCTTGACTGTTCTTTTCATGAGATTCTTTCCAAACACAGTATTATTGATTTTCATAATCACTTTTGAAGCAAAACTCACACACTCTTCATGATAAACCATAACGCTAATATTACCATTAGATGTATAATTGGTTGGAATGAATGTATGTATATCAATATAAGATTTCCTATATATTTTCAGATATCAATTTAATCCATTATTTAAAGTTTGAACCAGTTATATTATTTATTCACAGTATGGTCTATTAAGGCATCATCTCTATATTCATAGACCGATGGTATACCTATTTGTATCCCCAATAATAATTTTTAAGTCTTTAAAACATTGCTTTCAGAAATGGTGGAAGAAATACTGTAGTCACCTGATATACATATACATTTCATCACAGTAATATTCCTGACACAAAATGCAAGGGTCACACTTTTGATTGTATCAAAGCCTATATTGAAAGTGAGCATGTATTACTAACCATATCCATGCCCTGATTAACTAATGATCTCAAATATCATTCCAATTTGTGACAACATATTTGTTTTTTCCTAAGATTATATATTGAAACTGAACCCTGTTAAGAATGTCTTATCCTTTCACTCACTTTGTACTTTGCCTTATTTCCTAATGTCTCTATTTATATCTGCTTTCCTACACATTTTCCCCAGTTCATCACTGTGACTGACTGTTCACATATGCTGACATTTACACTCACTCTCTAATCAAAACTCTATATCTAAAGAACATTTGGTCCAACTCCTCGACTCACTCAAATGGATTCTTCAAAGCCCTACAGAGGGTAGCCCATAGTTGCTTGAGTTTTCTCATGACCCCAATTCACATAAAGAATCTATACCCCACAGAGAGTAGGCCTCAAATTGGAGAAGTAGAGCAGTATTAATGGCAGGCCTATTTGATCACTCCTGGTTCACAGGAAGAGTTTCCATGCCACCCTGACTTTAGGCAAATGAGGGGCATGTGAGCTTATATTGGACACTGTCTTAAGCTGCGCCCTTCATGGAAACCTCCAGCCAGAGGTTATGATGAGTCTCTAAATTGAAGAAGATGAGGGCCATGTGGGAGTGTTTTGGTTTAATTGTGGTCATTTGTGTGGTGGTTGGAAGAGATTACTGGGTCCACCTGGGCTTAAACTCTGGAGTGATTCCCCTTAGAGACTGAGTTCTGGAACAGATCTCAGAGAAGTATTGGCATGAATTGTGTTGGGATTTTGGGAGGCCACACGTGAGAGTTGCGCTTGGAGACTGAGATCTAGGCCCAGGATAACTTTCAAAGAGCACTGGGAATCTCAGCCAGGATATCACATGACTTTATTCAGAAAGACATGGCAGCCATAGTTGAGAGTCAAAACGAACATGGCCCTCAATTGTAGACCTCAATGGGCCTGGCTTAATGTGACCTTTTGTCCACTCTTTGGGAAGCCTTGCCTCTGAGAGTTCTCCCGAGCTTTAATTGAAATGAGCTTCCTCACCATTTCATGGTTCCTGAATGAATTGAATGCCACAGTGCCTCCAACTTTATCTTTGAAAATTGGCTAGATAAATACCATGAATTTTTTTTAAATTTCTATGAACAGGTGGCACTGGAGAACCTTTGGATGTCTGTTGCTGATCACGAGTGTACCAGACATTGCATTGATTGATTGGGTTTTATGAAAACGGTGAGAACAGAGATGCCAGAATGTTGGAGCCTGCTGACTAGTTGGCCTAGAGCAGTGGTGGGTTGGGTGTATGATAAAACATCTGTCGTGGGGCCATGTGGATCTGCCATTGGCTTCCAAATGCCTTGTGACTGACATGTTGCAGCGAGCTGACCCATACAAGTAAAGGGACCTTATTATATGGAGAGGTTTCAGGGCAATATTCAGAATCAGGTTGATATGAACATGGGTGCAAGCTTTTTGGGATAGAAGCCTGGTTGGTGCATTCTCCTGCAGACCCTCACCCACTACACGTGAGAGTACTCTCTCTAGCACTGTGTCCCAGTTTTTCTTTTTATATTTCATGAAGCCAATACCAAACTCCCAGTGCAGCAGTAAGAAACACCACAAAAAGTGAAGTATGACCAAATGGCTTCACAGACCACATGGTTAGACAGTTAGACCCCAGTGGCCTCAGTTTACCTACGAAGAGAGAATTCAGAACTGCTGCCTCATGTTCTATTGCAAATAAGGAACCATGTCATCCAGGTCACATAGATGCTGACACAGCTTTGATGGTCTCACTACAAAGGAAGCAAAAGCTCCTGACAACAACAAATATTTCAAGGGCCCAAACTCAGAGGCAGTTTCTCAGAAATTCATTAGGCCACCAGAGCTCCATGTTTGTGGAGTGTTTACCCTTTACCTTACTTTTGGAAATTCCTCTACCACCTCAAAAGTTGTGAACTCCTGAGCATTTTCCTTTCCAGATATATACTCACAGATTTTCAAACTCTTCTCCACTAATTGTGTATTACTTGTGGCGAAGGAAATATCAAGGTATTTTTCTGGATGACAGTTCGAAGATTTTTGTCTAACAAATATTCGCATACACATTAGATTCATTTTCCTATTTTCCATTTGAAATACTGAATCCCTGACACTAACCCATACCCTACTAGACTCTGACTACTAATCCTAATATGATGGAGAAAAAGAAACCTAACAGAATAGAAATACAGGCCATTCATAGAAGGCATGGTGTATACTAGGACTTGCCTTCTGCTTTATCAAGTGTATGTGTTATAAATCTAGTCAACTTTTCATTGTAGTACTTCTCCATGAGTTTTTAAAGTTAACACATATGTAAATTTCTGTCTCCCTTTCTCTGTAGCCTATTCATCTCATGTATTTTATTATGCATATTTAGAATCCTACCTGGTATCACACGTACATTCTTGTGAGCTCGCTGTTTTTGGATGATACAAATTGTGAGAAGAGATCACTCCCCCTCAATACTGATGGACCTGAAAATTCAACAAATTGGTGAATATATATTTATATATATATATATACTCTCCAGATTTTTCACAATATTAAAAATATGTGTCTTATTATTCACTCCCTAAATACATTCATATTCATGTATGTGGATTTGTAATCAAATTTGCACAAGATTATTCTCAGAAAAATTCATCCACATAAAATACATATTTATTTCCCAGTACTGAAAACAAACTTCGGTGAATGGTGCTTACAAATCCTAATATTTGCACAGTAACTGCCCCAGTTTAACATTAATGCAAGTACAATCCTATGGGACATGATGTGTATTTTGAAGTTCATTTTTATTCAACACTGGTACATTACTATTTCTTCAGTTGATGGATATCATAGGATATAACTTTTCATCCACAAGTTCACAAATCTGTAGGCATTTGGTTCACTTTCAATTACTTCCTGCTTCAGAACATATGTATTCCTCCATGTTTCTTGACTGTTCTTTTCATGAGATTCTTTCCAAACACATTATTTTAGATTTCCATAATCATTTTTGAAATAAAGAGGTGCCTTACTTACCTCCAGAAAGGTTCGTTGAGGTCTCCTTGTCCTGCGCTGCATGATTCCCGGCCAATGCACCAAATGTAAGGTTCCGGCGAACGTTGGAGAAAGAGACCACCAAGAGACTGCGGCTCATGCAACAGTAAAAGGTGTTTATTGAGGATCCAATCCAGCATGCTGGGGCTACGTGCTCACTCAAGAAGGGAGAGCATCCCAGAGCCCCGAGCAGGGGTTGAGCAGTGCTTAAGTACACTTTTTGGGCAGGGCGGGACTTTACATATATTACAGTCTCCTTTAAGAAATCATCATACACCACGGGAAAATCAAACAAGAATTCCTAAACATGATTAGTTCATTTATTGGTGGGAACATGTAAGGCGGGAGTGATACGTCAGTTCTAAAGCGGGGTACACATCAAAATGATTGGTTAAGGCCCTGCAATGCCTATGTGCCAGGCTTCACAGGGTCCTAGGTTATTAAACAACCACACCGTCAGGGGGAATATTTACTGGGTAGTCCGGGAATTTTCCTACAAGCTACAGGAATTTCAGGTTTTGCGTGTAGCATAGGAACTTAACAATACCTGGTCCTTTACATTTTAACACAAGCCTTGCTGCTTAGAAACTTTACAACACCCGGTCTCTTACACTTTAACTTTTACACTTTTATTTCAATTTCTTTTACCCTTACAGATCACTACTGGTGCACAAGAAGGGTGTCCAAGCCACCCTGACTTTAGGCAAATGAGGGCCAACGGAGCTTATTTTGGACACTGTCTTGGACTGTGCCCCTCATGGAAACCTCCAGCCAGATGTTATGATGAGTGCCTTTATGGAAGAAGAGGAGGGCAATGTGGGATTGTTTTGGTATTAATTGTGGTCATTTGTGTGACGGTTGGAAGAGATGACTGGGTCCACCTGGGCTTGAAGTCTGGTGTGAATCCCCTTAGAGACTGAGTTCTGGAACTGACCTCAGAGAAGTATTGCATGAATTGTGTTGAAATTTTAGGAGGCCACACATGAGAGTCACTCTTATAAACTGAGATCAAGGCCCAGGGTGGCTTTCCACAGAGCACTGGGAATATCAGCCAATATATCCCATGATTTTATTCTTAAAGACTTGGTAGCCATAGTTGAGAGTCAAAACACACATGGAACTCACAACGTATACCTCAATGGGCCTGGCTATATCTGACCTTTTGGCCACTCTTTGGGAAGCCTTGCCTATGAGAGTTCTAAAGAGTTTCATTGAAATGAGCTTCCTCAACATTTAGTGGTTCTTGAAACCCACAGTGCTTCCAACATCATCCTTGAAAAATGGCTAGATAAATACCATGAAATGTTTGAAAATCCCATCACCAGGTGGAAATGGAGAATCTTTGGGTGTCCTGTTGCTGATCATGAGTATACTAGAGGGTGCCTTGATTTACTGGGTTTCATAAAAATAATGTAGAACAAAGATGCCAGTAAGTTGGAGCCTGCTGAGTAGTGGGCCTAGAGCAGTGGTGGGCAGGTGTGTGATAAAACATCTGTGGTAGGTCCATGTGGTTTGCCCATTGGCTACCAAATGGCTTGTGAAGGACAGGGTGCAGCCAGCAGACCCTTATTTGTAAAGGCATTTTGATATATGGAGAGGTTTCAGGGCAATGTTCAGAATCAGGTTGATATGGCCAATGGTGCAAGCTATGTGGGAAAGTAGCCTGGTTGGTGCATTCTCCTGCAGACCGTGACCCACCACAAGTGACTGAACTCTCTCCAGCACTGTGTCCCAGTTGAAATTTTTGTATTTCGTGAAGCAAATACCAAAGTCCCAGTGTAGCAGCAAGAACCACAACAGAAAGTGGAAGAAGACCAAATGGCTTCACAGTCCACACGGGGTGACACTTAGCCCCCAGTGGTCACAGTTTACCTACAAAGAGAGAATTCAGCACTGCTGCCTCAGGTTCATTGGAAAATAAGAAACCATGTCCTCCAGGTCACATAATGCAGACCAAGCTTTGATGGGCTCTCTATAAAGGAACCTAAAGCTCCTGACAACAACATATATTTCAAGTGCCCAACCTCAGAGGCAGTTTCTCAAAAAGTCTTTAGGCCAGCAGAGCTCCATGTTTGTGGAGTGTTTACCATGTCCCTTACTTTTGGAAACTGCTCTATCACCTCCAAGGTTGGGAACTTCTGAGCGTATTCCATTCCAGATATGCATTCACATATTTTCTAACTCTTCTCCTCTAATTGTGTCTTACTTGTGGTAAAGGTAATGTCAAGGCATTGTTGTGGATGAAAGTGGGAAGATTTTTGTGTAGCACATATTTGCATACACATTGGATTCATTTTCCAATTTTCCATTCTAAAATTCTGAATCCCTGACACGAACCTATACCCTACTAGACTCTGACTAGTATTCCTAATATGATGGAGAAAAATAACTCAAACAGAATAGAAATACAAGCAGGTTCAGAAGAGGCATGGTGTATAGTTGAACTTGCCATTTGCATTATGTAGGTTAGGTGTTATAAATCTAGTTAATTTTTAATTGAAATAGTTCTCCATGTGTTTTTAAAGTTAATGAATATGTGAATTCCTGTATCCCTTTCTCTGTAGCCTATTCAGCACATGTATTTTTATATGCACATATAGAATCCTACCTGGTATCACATATACATTCTTGTGAGGTGGCTGACTTGGCAGATACAAATTATGAGAAGAGATCACTCCTGCTAAACGCTGTTGGATCTTAAAATTCAACCTATGGGTGACCTTCCTAGTTGAACAACATTATTCATAAATCCATGTTCAGTAAAATTAATATTTCGGGATCTATGGACGATATATATTTCACCATGAATTTCGATTGGCATATATATTGCCACTTTATAATGTCTGTGTGTGTTTTGTGTATATATATATGTATATATATATATATATATATATATATATATATATATATATATAGTCTCCAGATTTTTCACAATATGAAATATATGTGTCTTATTATTCACTCCCTAAATACATTCATATTCATGTATGTGGATTTGTAATCAACTTTGCACAAGATTATTCTCAGAAATATTCATCCACCTGAAATACTTATTTCTTTCCTAGTACTGAAAACAAACTTCAGTGAAAGGTGCATACAAATCCTAATATTTCTACAGTAACTTACCCAGTTTAACATCAATGCAAGTACATTCCTATGGGACATGATGTGCATTTTGACGTTCATTTTTATTTAAAACTGGTACAGTACTATTTCTTCAGTTTATGCACATCCATGGATAAGTTTTTCACCCAGAATTTCAAAATTAAAGACATTTGTTTCACTTTCAATCACTTCCTGCTTCCGAACACATGTAGTCCTCCAGGTTTTTTGACTGGTCGTTTCATGAAACTTCTGAACAAACACATTATTTTCGATTTCCATAATCACTTTTGAAGGGAAACTCACACACCCTCTTCATGATAAACCGTAACCCTAATATTACCATTAGACTTATAACTGGTTGTAATGAATGTATGTATACCAATATCAATATAAGATTTCCTGTATATTTTCAGATATCAATTTATTCTAATTTCAATTTCTAAAGTTGGATCCAGTTATATTATTTATTCACAGCACGCTCTATTCATGCATCATCTCTATATTCATCGACACAGGGTACACCTATTTGTATTCCCAATACTAATTTATGGGTTTTAAAAATATTGCTTCCCATTATTGTGGAAGAAATACTCATGTCACCTGATCTACATATACATTTTATCACAGTAATATTCTGGAAAAAAATGCAAAGGTCACACTTATGATTGTACAAAAGCCTAAATTGAAAGTGAGTATATATTACCAAAAACATCCATGTCCAGGATGCCTAATTCTCCCAAGTGTCAATATTGTTGGGGACTATATATTTGTTTCTTCCTATGATTATATATTCAACCTCAACCCTGTTGAAAATGTCTAATCCTATCACGCATTTTATAATTTGTCTGATTTCCTAATGTCTCTATTGATACCTGCTTTCCTACATATTTTCCCCAGTTCACCATTGTGACTGACTCTTCACATGTGCTGACATTTACATTACCCAGTTTAACATCAATGATTCACTCTCTAAACGAAACCCTATTGCTAAAGAACTATTGGCCCAACTCGAAGACTCACTCTTCTTCCTAAACCTACTATCTTCCAAATCCTACCGACTATCCATTTTTGACTGGATCTTCTCTTCAACATTCAGGCATCTGAGGTGCAAGGTTTTATTCCATTGTGTATAGATTTATCTGAGACTACAATGCAGAATGTAATTCAAAGCTAAATATCCAAAAGAAGGGCCCAATTCCCTTCCTGGCTTCAAATCTTAACTAGATTTATGTTTTCATACTTATATTTCAAATATATATTCTTAAAAATATTGCAGGTTCCCAATACCATTATTCATCCAGCAGAATGATTCCTAACACAAGTCAAATATGTTATTAACCCTAACCATACACTGTTCCCTCATTCTAAATTTAGAGAGAGGAGGGACAGAGTTGGTCTTACAATACAGGAAAGTAGGGGATCTTCCACCTGCTGAGAACCTCAAAGTTCCATGCAGAAATGTTCACTGAAGAAGATGTAGGCAGCTATGAAGGACCTGAGAGAGAAAAAGTCATGTTCAATGGCAAACAGCCTGGTCAGGATGAAGGGTTCTGTCTGAATCAGACTCTCACATCTTAATGTAGAGAAGATGGACCAAATCAGGCCTGTGTGGGTAGCTGTTTCTGGGTGCCTATGGTTGTATACCATTCTAACTTGTGAAAGTGTCACAGGAAGTAGGGGCAGCCTGCTTCTCATGTGACACTTGGAAGCCACTGGTAGGACAAAGTGGTTGCCAAGGCAGTGACCTCATTCAGTTCCTAAAGGATGTGACCTCACCTCACTTAATTGGTGATGGAAATCTCTGAACTTGGGATTCATGAAGCCAGGCACCCAGAGCCAGCCCCAGTCCCAGTCCCAGTGGTCTCACTTGTTTGGATTTACCAAGGACAGTGTCAGTCTTTCTTGGTACCCACTAATGTGAGGATGGCCAAATGCCAGGAAAGCTCTGAAGAGGGGTCTTTCCTGAGAAAGCAGGTAGTTGCTCACCTCTGGGTCCTGACACCTGCACAGAGTTGGCCAAGGAGACCAGATCTGAGACAGATCAGGCAATTCCGTGGGTATACAGTATGGCTCATCAGTCAGAGGACACTCCGGATAGTCATAGAACTTCTTGGGGGAAGGAGGTGCCTTTGTGGGTGTGGGGGTGGGTTCTGGTTTTGTCTCATGTTCGGAGAATAGGTAGGCAAGGCGCTTTTTTTGGTGTGGAATGAACTGTTTCTAGTAAGTCATTTGACAAGGCGAGTGTTTCTATGTCTGTTTATCACACTGTGTCCGTGGTTGCAGATATTAGAAAAGAAAATGCATCAATGGATATGTCCTGTCTAGTAGAAAGCTTCCCAGCATTCATCCTGTCCAATTTATGAATGGATTTCAGATTGCCTTTTCGATGGGTAACACCTGCAATCTTCCTAAGTTTCAGTTTTCTTCTGGACTTCTGGCCCCTCTCCAGAATAGGCTCATGGTTTTTTGTCTAAGGTATGTACCACTTCCAAGCTCTGTGCCATGACCATGTACTGGATAGCTCAAAGGAATGGTGAGCATCTCTGAAAAGTCAGATATCAGTGTGATCATTAAATCTCAGTGGAGAAACCCTGCTTTGGGCCTTTTGCTTACCTATTGTTCTGTTTCCCTGAATGTCAGGAAGTTCTTTGCCTCAGGCCACCCCTTTGTGAAGCCTGAAGAAAACATTTTTTAAATGGAAATGAATGGGCAACACCTGTGGCTCTTTGCTTAATTGCTTTGCAAAGGGATGTGTCTGAATCAGCCTCTTGGCCCTGTGTGAGGCTGTAGCTTAGATTCTCAGCACCTGATGGATCTAGAGAAAGATCCCATGGGTGCATTCAAAACCAAAATGTCCAAAAGAGCAGTCATTGTTTATGAAGACTCTCGCCTTTCTCTCTAAGGTTCCTGACATCCATCAAGTGAGAATAGGGATCCTTTGTTTCAAAAGAGTTCTTCAAAGCCCTGAAGAGGCTATCCTATAGGTGCTTGAGTTTTCTCATGACCCCAATTTACATGAAGAATCTAAACCCTACAGTCAGTAGGCCTCAAATTGGAGAAGCCAAGCATTACTAACGGCAGGCTGATTTGATCACTCCTGTTTCACAGTCAGGATTTCCAGGCCACACTGACTTTAGGCAAATGAGGGACAAGGGAGGTTATTTTGGACACTGTCCTGTCCTGCACCCCTCATGGAAACCTCCATCCAGAGGTTATGATGAGTGTCTATATGGAAGAAGAAGAGGGCCATGTGGGAGCGTTTTGTTTGGAATTGTGGTAATTTGTGTGGCACTTAGAAGAGAAGACTGGGTCCACCTGGGCTTGAACTCTGGTGTGATTCCTCTTAGAGAATGAATTCTGGAACTGACCTCAGAGAAGTATTTTCATGAATTGTGTTTGGTTTTTACTAGACCATGCATGAGAGTCGCCCTTGGAACCTGAGATCTAGGCGCAGGGTGGCTTTCCCCAGAGCACTGGGAATCTCAGCCAGGATATCACATGATTTTATTCTGAAAGACTTTGCAGCCACAGTTGAGAGTCAAAACACACATGGACCTCACATTGTAGACCTCAATGGGCCTGGCTTCATGTGACCTTTTGGCCACACTTTGGGAAGTCTTGCCTGTGAGTGTTCTCTAGAGCTTTCATTGAAATGAGCTTCCTCAACATTTAATGGTTCCTGAATAAATTGAAACCCAAAGAGCCTCCAACTTCATCCTTGACAAATGGCTTGATAAATACCATGAATATTTTGAAATTCCCATGACCAGGTGGCACTGGAGAACTTTTGGATATCCTATTGCTGGCCATCAGTGTACCAGACAGTGCCTTGACTGACTTTTTTCATGAAAATTGTGTAGAACAGTGATGCCAGTAAGTTGGAGCCTGCTCATTAGTGGGCCTAGAGCAGTGGTGTGAAGGTGTGTGATAAAACATGTGTGGTGGGGCCATGTGGATCTGCCATTGGCTTCCAAATGTCTTGTGACTGACAGGGTACAGCAAGGAGACCCTTATATGTAAAGGCATCTTGTTATATGGATAGGTTTATGGGCAATGTTCAGAATCAGGTTGCCCTACCTGGTACCACACATACATTCTTGTGAGGTGGCTGACTTGGCAGATACAAATTGTGAGAAAAGATCACTCCTACTAAACCCTGTTGAAACTGAATATTCAACATATGGGTGAGCTTTCTAGTTGAACAACATTATACATAAATCCATGTTCAGTAAAATGAATATTTTTAGATCTGTGGATAATATATATTATATGATGAATTTTTATTAACATATATATTGCTACTTTTTTGTCTGTGTGTGTTTTGTGTGTGTGTGTGTGTGTGTGTGTGTGTGTGTGTATATACACACTCTCCAGATATTTCAAAAAATGAAATATATGTGTCTCATATACACTCCCTAAATTCATTCATGTTCATGTATGTGGATTTATAATCAACTATTCACAAGATTATTCTCAGAAATATTCATGCACCTGAAATTTGCCTAATGCTCTCAAATATCAATCCTATTTGTGTCTACATATTTGTTTCTTCCTAAGATTATATATTCAAACTCAATCCTTTTCAAAATGTCTAGTCCTGTCACTCACTTTATAATTTTCCTGATTTCATAATGTCTCTATTAATATCTGCTTTCCTACATATTTTCCCCAGTTCATCATTGTGACTGACTCTTCACCTGTGCTCAAATTTACATTCACTCTCTAACTGAAACCCTATTGCTAAAGAACTTTTGTTCTAAATTCTATACTCACTCTTCTTCCTAAACCTACTGACTATCTTCCTAATCCTACCAACTATACCTTTTTGACTGGATGTTCTCTTCTACATTCAATCATCCAAGTAAATGTCGGGCAAGCTTTGGAGAAGGAGAAGACCAACAGAGTACTCATGAAACAGCAAAAGGTTTATTGGGTTTCCAGAATGCTGGGGCTCAGAGCTCACTTTAATAGAGCAGATAGCCCTGAGAATAGCTTAAGTAGAGTTTATATACTTTCCCTGGAGAAGGCAGGGAGGGAAGTTTATTGATGGGTCACGACGAGTGGGCAGTTTGCATGCAACTGGGTGAGGGAGTACATTCTGCAGTTTGGCAGTTGGGGACAGCACATTTTGGGAACAAGATTTGCAAGCATTTCTCAAGATTTCAACAGTGTTTTGTTAAGCATAGAGAAATACAGGAAGTGACAAGTACTTATTTTATTAACATTTCATTCCCCACTTCTTTTTCTGGCTACTTTTAATCATAAAAATTATCATTGGGGGGTTTCACATTCTATGTCTGCTAGTGGGGTATTACCATAAGTTTAACTCGTCCAATTTGAGCCTGGAGAAAAGAAATTACATGGTTGAGCAAGCAGGGTTTTATTGTTAGCAATAATATGAGGATTATTATTGGACCGCCCAGGGTTGATAAAAACGTAGTTAACCAGGGGGACTGTGTGAACCAAAACTCAAACCACCCTTTTTGGGTCTCTCTCTCTTTTGTTGATGCTCTTTAAGGTGTCTTTTTAATTTACTCATAGATTTTATTACAACTCCAGTATGGTCGGCATAAAAACAACATTCTTCCCTCAATGCAGCACAAAGGCCCCCTTCTTTAATGAAGAGGAGGTCCAAACCTCGACTGTTCTGTAAAACAACTTCAAAGAGAGAGGTTAAAGTTTTATGCAAAGCTCTGATGGTGGTTTCTAATATCTTAGTTTTGGTCTATTGCTGCTTCTAATTGGGTCATTTATTGTGTCACATGGACAAGGGCAGTGGTTCCTGGGCCCACCCGTGCAGCAAATCCTATTCCTAAGATGATGGCTAAAGTGAGGGATATATGCTCCCAGTGGAACCTGGTTGTATGTCCCCCTATTTTATCTTCAAATGAACCTGCTTCATGATAGAGCACTCTGGGAAACATCTGCACCATTACACGATTAATCACATCTGTTGACCATTTCATGAAATCATAAACAAAGTTTAAGTATATAGAAATATTCTGTTTGTAGGGACGGTCAAGGCAAGGCATCTAAGATAGCACTAAAGACAGGGAAACAGTCCTATTTGGTTGCAACCGAATTCAGAGGGCATTGCTTCTGTTGTAATCAATTAATCCCCTGAAACTCAATTTTAGGTAGTTTCAGAATTTTGTACCCAACATATAAGGGAAGGTGTTCAGAAGCTCACAGTCTGAAGAAGTTCAAAAATGCAGTGTTTCTTTCTGTTTTTCCCCTGTTCTGGGCAAGTTAACTTTTAAAGGACACCTGGGAGGGGGAGAGATTTTTCTTCCCTTTCTTATTTTACCCCTGCCAGCTGTTACCATGGAGACCAGTTGGTAACTTCTTTATCTTAGAAATGTAGCCATCTCTGTGAATCCCCAGCTCAAGGACAGAGGCCTTGTTCACATATTTTGTGAAAAACTAGTAAGAGGGTGTCTACCTGAGAAGTGCTGATTTTTTTAGCCAGTGGACAAGTAGAACACAGCAACATGAAAAGAGGAAGTTTTTCTATATTGAACTCTTTTATAGGGACTTTTTTGCTGAAAGTCCTAAAGTCAGCCATGGTGAAGACTTCTGGAGAAGGTCAGTTAAGACTTTTCTGTGGGCCTAGTGCAGAGGGGGAAGACTGGGAAGGCGGGCTGAGAGCAGCTCCGTGGATCTGAGAATGAGGAAGGAGAGATGTAAAAGAATAATGGGAAAGGGGTTTGAGATTTTCCTAGCAACAAAAACTTGAGCAGTAGAACAGGTAGAGCAGAGAGGATGATGGGAGTGAGTATCTCAAAACGCATATGAGGGACGTTTAATTATTAGTAAACTGTTTTCAGTGATGACAAACCAACTTTAAAGGCCATTTTTATAACATCTTGGATAGGGGACTGAGGGCTCTCCTCAGCTGGTTTGAGCTTTGGTTTAGCTGGTTAGAAGACCTGGCGGGACCCCGTGCGGGCACTGACAGGACAAGAGAGGAGTGAGTGGGTGGAAGGGTACTTCAGTACCTGCTGCCTCAGCAAGGAGGCAATGGTCTGAGAACCGGCAGAGGTTTGGGTTTTTGATCTAGTAATTGGAGGGGAGAAATCAGGTTGCTGAGGTGGGAGTGACAGCAGAGTGTCTGGAGCAGAAGGCTGAGGGTGAGGATCTATTGGAGAAGCATAGTTCAGGATGTGAGTGAAGGAGGAAAAAGGTCACGCAGAATTTGAGGATCTAGAGACCCCTCTGGGGGCCATCGGTTCTTCTTATCTAATTGGTAATATGGCCAATGATGTGTACTGAATTTGATGAGGAGTTTGGGTTCCATCAGGCAGCCCCTGTATGCTCACATCCCCATGACTTACAGAAGAAGTCGGCTTTTCCCCCACACAGCCGTGACTGTGGCTTTGAGAGTCTGCCCGGCAAACATAGTAATCTAGGCTAGCCAACCTGCATCTGGCTTGCGTGTCCCTACATCCATAATGTTTGTTTCCATTATCTATGGTATGGAAGTAATTTAATGGAATTTTAGTGGTATCCTCTTCATCAGGGATATCCCAATAGGTAAGACCTATAGCCAGCTGACAAATGTCTGGGAGGAGTGATGGCCACCAGGTCCCTCAGGGGGCTGTATGCGAGATAGATTATACTTCTTTTCCAGTAGGATTTGTGATCAGCCATCACTGCTGAATGGGCTGATGTGACTTAGGACTACTTGTGGCCAAGGAGAGAGTCCATAGACTTATCCACATGGTGAATACGCAATTTGAAGGTTTTACCAGTCTTTTCCAGTTTCCAGCCAGAGTCTGGACAGGGCGCAGGCTTGAGATGAGAGGCATGGATCCAGAAATTGATTCCGTCTACCTTTACCACTGTAGGTGTTATAAGTAGCACCGGCTATGGTCCTTTCCAGCGGGGTTCCAAGGATGATACCTGATGTCGTCTTATGTAGATGAAGTCTCTTACTTGATATCGATGTGTAGTCCCTTTGTCCCCAGTTTGGTAGGCAGTGGCCAGCTGTTTACACAGGTATCACTGAGTTCTTTTTAGAGCTTTAAGTCTGTCAAGCAAGTGGGTGTGGATGGAATGGTTAGGTCTTTGATTCGGGCTTAGGTCCCTTACTGCAGGAGGGCTACAATAGAGAATTTCACAGGGGCTAAGGTTACTCAAAGAAACAGAGGGAGTATTTCTTGCATGAAACATTGCATAAGGCAGGAGCATAGTCCAATCTTTTATGCTGGTCTCTAAGTTTAATTTTCTTAAGGTCGCTTTAATGGTTCAATTTATTCTATCTACCTGTCCTGAACTCGGGTGTCTATAAGCACAATATAACTTCCAATTAATTCCCAGGTTCCTGGCTAACCCCTGACTTACCTGGGCCATGAACACCGGTCCATTATCAGACCCTATTACCGGCTTAGCTTCCTCCAATGGTAGAGAGGCTGAGTCAGCAGCAGGGAAATCCATTTGAGGGTGTTGTGGGTTAGGGGATGAGGGCAGGGGATTAGTAGGGGAAGAAGAGTCCAGTAGAGTCAAATCTGTGACTCAGAGAGAACAGAGGGTGGAGGAGGAGGAGGTTGAGAGGGTTTGAGAGATCATGGGAGAAGGAGTGGGAGCAGAGGCAGGGGCAAGGAAAGGCTACACCCATGGAGGAGGAGATTTGCAGATATTCTGCCAAGTTAAGATATATGGCTGTTGATCCAGATAGCTATGTGTCCCCGGCTGAGATAATATCTCTGATTTTTTAAATTAGTGCGAAGTACAAAGATCCTTCTAGGGGCCATCCGAATTCAAATATGGGCCATTCTGAGGCACAGAGATTCTGCCAGGTCCAGCATTTTACTAAAAAAAGGAAGATTCTGAGCTCTTAAGCGGACTTTTTCCAGTTATCAAGGGTCAGGGACAGAGGCATTGAACTGCTCTGTCCCATAATGAAAGGTACACAAACAGCAAAATCAAGGACACACGACACAGATAAGACAAGACCATAAAGACAGGCAGTGGACGTCAAACACTGAGACCAGGAATGAGTAGACGGCAAAACCCGATGGGATGACAATACCGAATCTGAAACAAAATATCACTGAGTTGAGGAGACTATTGTTGCTTGATTTCCCGAGTTTTCTGCGGCGTCCCCCAGGGAGGTGCCCTGTGTCTCTGTGACACGTCTCTCAGCCACCTTCGGAGGGAGCTCAGGCTCTTCATCGCCAGAGATTTTGCCAAGCCCTAACATGAAACCTGAAACCAGAAAGAGGTGCCTTACTTGCTCCGAGAGGAGCCCATTGGGGTCTCTCGTCCGCCACTGCCGGAACTCGGTGGAACCTCAATATGTAAAGGTCGGGCGAGTGTCGAAGGAAGAGACCACCAAGAGTCTGTCTCATGCAACAGCAATGGGTTTATTTGTGGTTCAGAATGCTGAGGCTCAGAGCTCACTTAAATAGAGCAGAGAGCCCTGAGAACAGCTTAAGCAGAGCTTATATACTTTCCTTGGTGAGGGAAGAGAGGGAAGTTTACTAATGGGTGAGGGCAAGTGGGCAGTTTGCGTGACACCGAGTGAGGGAGTACATTCTGCAGTTTGGCAGTTGGGAACAGTACATTCTGGAAACAAGATTAGCAAACATTTCTCAAGATTTCAACAGTGTTTTGTTAAGCATACAGAAAAACAGGAAGTAACAAGTACCTATTTTATTAACCTTTCACTACGGACTATCCCTTTTCGACTAGATGTTCCTTCTACATTAATTCATCCAAGGTACAAGGTCCTATGGCATTGTATAACGATTTAATTGAGACACCTCTGCAGAACGTAATTCAATGCTGCATATCCCAATCAAGAGCCCAATGCCCTTCTGGACTTCAAATCATACTTAGATTTCTGTTTTCATGCATATATTTCACCTATATATTCTTATACACATAGCAAGTTCCCAATACCATTATTCATCCAGCAGAATGATTTCTAACCCAAACCGAACATGTTACTAACCATAACCATACACTGTTCCCTCAATCTCACTTTACAGAAGAGCAGGGAAAGAGTTGATCTTACAATACTGAAATGTAGGGAATCTTCCACCTGCTGAGAACCTCAAAGGTCCATGCAGATATGATCGCTGGAGAAGAGGTAGGCAGCTATGAAGGACCTGAGAGACCAAAAGTCATCTTCCATGGCAAACAACCTGGTCAGGATAAAAGGTTGTGTATGAATCAGCTTCTATTCTTAACATAGAGAAGGTGGACAAAACTAGGCCTGTGTGGAGATCTATTCCTGGGTGCCTATTGTTGATATACCATTCTAACTTGTGAAAGTGTCACAGAAAGTAGGGGCAGCCTCCGTGTCATGGGACCCTTGAAAGCAACAGTTAGGACAAAGTGGGTGGCAAGACAGTGACCTCATTAAATTTCTGATGGAAGGGACCTCACTTAACTTCCTTGGTGATGGAACTCTCTGAACTTGGGATCCAGGAAGCCAGGCACCCAGAGCCAGTCCCTGTCCCAGTCCCAGTGGTATCACTTGTTTGGATTTAGCAAGGACAGAGTCAGTCTTTGTTGGTACCTACAGATGTGAGGAAGGCCAAATGACAGGACATCTCTGAAGCGGGGCTTTTCCTGAGAAAGCAGGTAGTGGCTCACCGCTGGCTACTGAGAACTTCACAGAGTTGGCCAAGGAGACCAGATCTGAGACAGGACAGGTCAATTTGGGGGAACATATTATGGCCAACAAGACAGAGGACACTCTGGATAGTCACAGACCTACTTGGGGGAAGGAGGTGCCTTTGTGTGTGTGGTTGTGGGTTTGTGGTTTTGTATCATTTTCCTAGAATAGGTAGGAAAGTCGGTTTGTTTGGATTGAAGTTTAGTGTTTCTAGTAAGTCTTTTGACATGGCGAGTGTTTCTATGTCTGAGTATTTTACTGTGTCCGTGGTTGTACGCATTAGAAAAGAGAATGCATCATTGGATGTGTCCTGTCTAGTAGAAAGCTTCTCAGCATTCAAATTGCCCCATTTATGAATGGACTGTAGCTTGCCCTATTGATGCGCAACACCTGCTATCTTCCTAAGTTCCTGTTTTCTTTCTGAATTCTGGCCACTCTACAGAATAGGACCATGGTTTTTTGTTCACGATATGTACCACCTTCAAGCTCTGTGACTCGCCATGTACTGGATAGCTGAAAGGAATGGCAAGCATCTCAGAAAACTCAAGTATCAGTGTGACCAGGAAATTCTCAGTGGAGCAACCCTGCTTTGGGCCATTTGCTTACCTATTGTTCTGTTTTCCTGAATTTCAGGAAGGTCTTTGACTCAGGCCACCCTTTTGTGAAGCCTGAAGAAAACAGTTTTCAAATGGAAATGATTGGGCATACATGTGTCTCTTTCCTTAACTGCTTTGAAAAGGGATGTGTCTGAATCAGCCCCTTGGCTCTGTATGAGGCAGTGGCTTAGATTCTCAGCACCTGATGGATCTAAAGAAATTTTCCATGCGTGCATCCAAAACCAAAATAGCCAAAAGAGCAGTCATTGGCATGAAGTCTCTCGCCTTCCTCTGTAAGGTTCCTGACCTCCATCAAGTGAGAATAGGGATCCTTTGGGTCAAATGAGTTCTTCAAAACCTGCAGAGGCTAGCCCATAGGTGCTTGGGTTTTCTCTTGACTCCAATTCACATAAAGAATCAATATCTGACAGTCAGTAGGCCTCAAATTGGACAAGCAGAACAGTATTAATGCCAGGCCTATTTGATCACTCCTGGTTAACAGGAAGCGTGTCCAGGCCACCCTGACTTTAGGTAAATGAGGAGCAAGGTAGATTATTGTGGATACTGTCTTGGTCTGCGCCCCTCATGGCAACCTCCAGCCAGAGGTTATGATGAGTGTCTATATGGAAGAAGATGAGGGCCATATGGGAGTGTTTTGGTTTTAATTGTGGTCAATTGTGTGGTAGTTGGAAGAGATGACTGTGTCCACTGGAGCTTGAACTCTGGTGTGATTCCCCTTAGAGACTGAGTTCTGGAACTGACCTCAGAGAAATATTGCAAAAAATAGTGTTGGGATTTTAGGAGGTCACGCATGAGAATCACCCTTGTAATCTGAGATCTAGGCCCAGGATGGCTTTCCACAGTGCTCGGGGATTCTGAGCCAGGATATCACATGATTTAATTCTTAAAGACTTGGGACCCTTAGTTGAGAATACAAACACACATGGATCTCACTTTGTAAACCTCAATGGGCGTGGATTCATGTGACCTTTTGGCCACTCTTTGGGAAGGCTTGCCTGTGAGTGATCTCCAGAGCTTTCATTGAAATGAGCTTCCTCACCATTTAATGGTTCCTGAATTAATTGAAACCCACAGTGCCTCCAACTTCATCCTTGAAAAATGGCTAGATAAATACCATGAAATTTTTGAAATTTCCATGACCAGGTGGCACTGGATAAACTTTGAATGTCCTGTTGCTGATCTTGAGTGTACCAAACAGTGCCTTGATTGACTGGGTTTCGTGAAAATGTTGTAGAACAGATATGCCAGTAAGTTGGAGCCTGCTTTGTAGTGGGCATAGAGCAGTGGACTGTAGGTGTGTAAATAAATATTTTTGGTAGGATCACCTGGATCTTCCATTGGCTTCCAAAAGACTTGTGACTGACATGGTGCAGGCAGCCGACCCTTATATGTAAAGGCATCTTTTTATATGGAGAGGTTTCAGGGCAATGTTCAGAATCAGATTGCTATAGTCAAGTGCGAAAGCTATGTGGGATTAAAGCCTGGTTCGTACATTCTCTTGTCGACGATAACAAACCACACGTGACAGAACTCCCTCTAGCATTGTGTCCCAGTTGAACTCCTTGTATTTCATGAATCTAATACGAAACTCCCAGTTCAGGAGTAAGAAACACCCTGAAAATTGGAGCAAATGGCTTCACAGACCACACGGGAAGACACTTAGCTACAGTGGTCACAGTTTACCTACAAAGAGAGAATTCAGAACTGCTGCCTCATGTTCATTAGAAAATAAGGAACCATGTCCTCCAGGTTACATAGATGCAGACCCAGATTTCATGGTGTCACTACAAACAAAACTAAATTTCCTGACAATTACAAATATTTCATGTGGCCAACCACAGAGGAAGTTTCTCAAGAAGTCTTTAGGCCAGCACAGCTCCATGTTTGTGAAGTGTTTACCCTCTTCCTTACTTTTGGAAACTGTTCTTCTACTTCCAGTGTTGTGAACTCCTGAGCATTTTACATTTCTCATATGTATTCACAGATTTTCTAACTCCTCTCCTCTGATTGTGTCTTACTTGGAGCGATGGTTATGTCAAGCCATTGTTCTGGAAGAGAGTGGGAAGTTGTTCCTGTAGTACATGTTTGCATACACATTAGATTCATTTTTTCTATTTTCCATTTGAAATACTGAATCCCTGACACCAAGCCTTACCCTACTAGAATCTGACTACTAATCCTAATATGATGGAGAAAAAGAAACCTAACTGAATAGAAATACAGTCCGTTCATAGGAAGCATGGTGTATACTTGTATTTGCCTTCTGCTTTATCAAGAGTATGTGTTTTAAATCTAGTCAACTTTTTATTATAATATTTCTTCATGAGTTTTTAAAGTTATCACATATGTAAATTTCTGTCTCCCTTTCTCTGTATCCTATTCAGCACATGTATTTTTATGCACATATTGTATCCTACCTGGTATCACACGTATATTCTTGTGAGCTCACTGACTTTGGAATATAAAAATTGTGAGAAGAGATGACTCCCCTTAAATACTGATTGAACTGAAAATTCAACCTATGGGTGAGCTTCCTAGTACAAAACATTATACATAATTCCATGTTCAGTAAAATGAATATTTTTGGATATGTGGATGAATTATATTTTATGATGAATTTCAGTTGGCATATATATTTCTACATATTAATGTGTGTGTATTTGTATATATATATATATATATATATATATATATATATATATATATATATATATATATATATTCTCCAGAATTTCCAAAATATGAAATATATGTATCTTATTATACACTCCCTAAATTCATTCGTATTCATGTATGTGGATGTATAATCAACTTTTCACAAGATTATTCTAAGACATACTCAACCACCTGAAATACATATTGGTTTCCTACTACTGAAAACTAAGTTCAGTGAATGGTGTTTACAAATCCTAATATTTCTACTGTAACTGACCCAGTTGAACATCAATGCAAGTAGATTTCTATGGGACATGATGTATATTTTGAAGTTCATTTTTATTAAACACTGGTACATTAAAATTTCTTCAGTTTATGTACATCATAGGATATATTTTTTTCATTCACAAGTTCACAAATTTATTGGCACTTGGTTCACTTTCAATTACTTACTATTTCCGAACACATGTATTCCTCCATATTTCTCTACTGGTCTTTTCACTTGACTTCATTCTAAACACATTATTTGTGATTCCATTATCATTGTTCAAGCAAAACTCACTCTTCATGATAAACTGTAACCCTAATATTACCATTAGTTATATAACAGGTTGGAATGAATGTATGTATATCAATATAAGATTTCATATATTTTTTTCAGATGCAAATTCAATCCATTATTTAAAGTTGGAACCAGTTATATACTTTATTCACAATATGGTGTATTCATGCATCATCTGAATAATCATCAATACAGGGTACACCTTTTCATATCCCCAGTACTAATTTATAAGTTTTCAGGATATTGTTCCCCATAATGGTGGAAGAAAGACTCATGTCACCTGATCTACATATACATTTACCACAGTAGTATTCTGGACACAAAATGCAAAGGTCACACTTATGATTGTACCAAAGCCTAAATGGAAAGTGAGCATGGATTATTAAAAACATCTGTCCAGGTTGAATAATGCTCTCAAATGTCAATCCTATTGGTTACTACATATTTGTTTTTTCCTAAGATTATATATTCAACCTCAAGCCTTTTGAAAATATCTAATCCTATAACTCACTTTATACTATGCCTGATTTCTTAATGTCCCTATTGATATCTGCTTTTCTACATATTGTCCCCAGTTCATCATTGTGACTGTAACTTCAAATGTGCGGACATTTACATTCACTCTCTATCTGAAACCCTATTGCTAAAGAACTTTTGGTCCAACTCCTATACTCACTATTCTTCCTAAACCTACTGACTATCTTCCTAATCCTACAGACTATCCCTTTTCTACTGCATGTTCTCTTCTACATTCAAACATCCGAGGTACACGGTCCTATGCCATTGTATATCGATTTATCTGAGACCTCAGTGCAGAACATAATTCAAGCTAAGTATACCAATCGTGGCTTCAATTCCTATCTCAGCTTCAAATCTTTCCTAGATCTCTGTTCTCATACATATATTTCACGTCTATATTCTTATAAATATCACAGGTTCCCAATACCATTATTCATCCAGCAGAATGATTCCTAACCCAAATCGATCATGCTATTAACCCTAACCATACACTGTTCCCTCAATCTCATTTACAGAAGAGCAGGAATAGAGTTGGTCTTACAATACAGGAAGGTAGGGGATCTTCCACCAGCTGACAACCTCAAAAGTCCATGCAGAAATAATCCCTGGAGAAGATGTAGGCAGCTATGAGGGACCTGAGAGAGCAAAAGTCATCTTACATGGAAAACATCCTGGTCATGATGAAAGGATGTGTCTGAATCAGCCTCTCTTTTCTTAATGTAGTGTAGATGGACCAAACCAGGCCTGTGTGGAGAGTTGATCCCGGGTGCCTATGGTTGATATAACATTCTAACTTGTGAAAATGTCAGAGTAAGTAGGTGCAGCCTCCATCTCATGGGACCCTCGGAAGGAACTGTTAGGAAAATGTGGTTGCCAGGGTAGTGACCTCATTCAGTTCCTGAAGGAAATGAACTCAACTCACTTCCTTGGTGATGAAACTCTCTGAACATGGGATCGAGGAAGCCAGGCACTCAAAGCCAGTCCCAGTGCAAGTCCCAGTGGTCAAACTTGTTTGGATTTACGAAGGACAGAGTCAGTCTTTCTTGGTACATTCTGATGTGATGTTGGCCAAATGCCAGGAAGGTCTGAAGAGGGGCCTTTCCTGAGAAAGCAGGTAGTGGCTCATCGCTGGCTTCTGACAGCATTAGAGTTGGCCACGGAGACCAGATCAGAGACAGGACACCCCAATATGGGGGAATATATTATGGCCCACCAGTCAGAGGACACTCTGGATAGTCAGAGACCTACTGGGGGAAGGAGGTGCCTTTGTGGGTGTGGTTGTGGGTTTGTTGTTTTGTCTCCTTTTCTCAGAATAGGGAGGAAAGGTGGTTCGTTAGTTTTGGAGTGGACTGTTTCTATTAAGTCATTTGACAAGGCGAGTGTTTCTGTGTCTATATATCCCATCCTGTCCGTGGTTGTAGACATTAGAAAAGAAAATGCATCAAGGGATTTGTCCAGTCTACTAGAAAGCTTCCCAGCATTCATCCTGTGCAATTTATGAATGAACTGCAGCTTGCCTTATAAATGGGAACACTCGCCATCTTCCTAACTTCCTGTTTTCTTCCTGAATTTTGGCCACTCTCTAGAATACGCTCATGGTTTTGTATCCAAGATATGTACCACCTCCAAGCTCTGTGACATGGCCATGTACTGGATAGCTGAAGGGAATGGCGAGTATCTCAGAAAACTCAGATATCAGTGTGACCAAGAAAGTCTCAGTGGAGAAACCCTGCTTTGGGCCTTTTGCTTCCCTATTCGTCTGTTGCCCTGAATGTCAGGAAGGTCTTTGCCTCAGGCAACCCCTTTGTGAAGACTGAAGAAAACAGTTTTCAAATGGAAATAAATGGGCATCACCTGTGGCTCTTTGCTTAATTGCTTTGGAAAGGGATGTTTCTGAATCTGCATCTTGGCCCTGTGTGAGCCTGTGGCTTAGATTCTCAGCACCTGATGGATCTAAAGAAAGATCCCATGTGTGCATCCAAAACTAAAATGACAAAAAGGGCATTTATCATTGTGGATAAAGTCTCTTGCCTTCCTCCAGACAAAAGCTGAATAAAGATACTATAGAACTCAATAGCACAATCAATAACCTAGACATAACCAACATATATAAAATATATCAACCATCATCAAGTGGATACACGTTCTTCTCAGCAGCACATTGATCCTACTCCAATATAGACCATATATTATGCCATAGGGAAACTCTTAGTAAATATAAAGGTATGGAGATAATACAATGCACCATATCTGATCATAATGGATTGAAACTTTAAATCAATGAAAAAAGAAGGAAGGAAAAATTCTACATCACATGGAAAATGCACAATATGTTACTGAATGTTCAGTGAGTTACAGAAGACATAAAGGAGGAGATAAAAAAATTCTTAGAGACAAATGACAAGAGAGACACAACATATCGGATTGTATGGGACACAATGAAAGCCGTTTTAAGAGGGAAATTCATTTCTTGTAATTCTTTCCTCAAAAAAAAAAAAAAAGAAAAACAACAAATAAATTAACTCACACTACACCTCAAAAACCTAGAAAAGGAAGAGCAAAACAACATCAAATGTAGTGGAAGACAAGAAATAATTAAAATTACAGGAGAAATCAACGAAATTGAAACAAAAAAACTACATTGTAAAAATTGAAATAAATAAAAGTTGGTTCTTTGAAAAAATAAATAAGTTTGACAGGCCCTTAGCCATGCTAACGAAGAGAAGAAGAGAGAGAACTCAAATTACTAACATATGGAATAAAAATGGAAATATCACAACACACACTACAGAAACACAGAAGATAATTAGAAAGTATTTTGAAAACCTATATTGCAATAAAATAGAAGATAAAGAAGATATCGATAAATTTCTTAAGTCATATGATCTGCCCAGATTGAGTCAGGAAGACACCCACAATTTAAATAGACCAATAACAAAGGAAGAAAAATAAGAAACCATCAGAAGACAACCAACCAAAAAGAGCCCTGGACCAGATAGGTATAGAGTGGAGTTCTACAAAACCCTCAAAGAAGAATTAATACCAATAATTTTCAAGCTATTTCAAAAAATAGAAAAAGAAGGAGTTCCTCCAAATTCATTCTATGAGGCCAACATCACCCTGATTCCAAAACCAGACAAAGACACTTCAAAGAAAGAAAACTGCAGACTAATACCTCTAATAAACTTGGATGCAAAAATTCTCAATAAAATTTTGGCGAATTGAATAAAAAAGCATATCAAAATAATCGTGCTTCATGATCAAGTAGGATTCATCCCTGGGATGCAAGCCTGGTTCAACATATGGAAATCAATAAATGTAATCCACCACATCAATAGACTTAAAGACAAAAACCATATGATCATCTCGATAGATGTAGATAAAGCCTTTGACAAAGTACAGCATTCCTTTATGTTCAAAACACTATAAAAATTAGGGATAACAAGAACTTACCTCAACATGGTAAAAGCTATATATGCTAAACCTCAGGCTAGCATCATCCTAAATGGAGAAAAACTGAAGGCATTCCATCTAAAATCTGGAACAAGACAGAGATGCCCTCTATAACCACTTCTATTCAATTTAGTTCTTGCAATACTAGCCAGAGCAATTAAACAGACAAAAGAAATTAAAGGCATAAAAATAGAAAAAGAAGAACTTAAATATTCGCTATTTGAGGATGACATGATAATATATTTAACAAACCCAAAAGGGTATGCAAAGAAACTGCTAGAGTTAATAAATGAATTCAGCAAAGTGGCAGGATATAAAATCAACAAGAAAAAATCAAAGGCATTCCTGTATATCAGCAACAAAACTTCTGAAATTGAAAAGAGGAAAACCACTCCATTCACAACATCCTCAAAGAAAATGAAATACTTGGGAATCAACCTAAGAAAAGAGGTGAAAGATTTATACAATGAAAGTTACATAACTCTAAAGAAAGAGATAGAAGAAGATGTTAGAGGATGGAAAAATGTACCCTGTTCATGAATAGACAGAACTAACATCATCAAAATTGCGATATTACCCAAAGTTCTCTACAGGTTTAATGCAATGCCAATCAAAATCCCAATGGCATTTCTTGTAGAAATATATAAAGCAATCATCAATTTCGTATGGAAAAACAATAGACACAGAATAGCTATAGCAATTCTAAGCAGGAAGTGTGAATCTGAATGTATAGCGATAACAGAGTTCAAACTGTACTACAAAGCAATAGTAACAAAAGCAGCGTGGTACTGGTATCACAAAAGGCAGCTGGACCAGAATAGAGGACACAGAAACCAATCCACAGAAGTACAACTTTCTTATATTTGTAAAAGGGCCTAAAAGCATGCAATGGAGGAAGGATAGCATCTTCAACAAATGGTCCAGGGAAAATTGGAAATCCATATGCAACAAAATGAAAATGAATCCCTTTCTCTCGCCATGCACAAAAGTTAACTCTAAATGGATCAAGGAGCAAGATATAAAATCAGAGACACTGCATCTGATAGAAGAAAAATTTGGCTACGATGTACATACTGTGGGGTTGGGCTCCAAATTCCTTAATAGGACACCCATAGCACAAGAGTTAATAACAAGAATCAACAAATGGGACTTACTTAAACTAAAAAGTTTTTTCGAAACAAGAGAAACAATAAGAGAGGTAAATAGAGAGCCTACATCTTGGGAACAAATTTTTACCTCTCACACTTCAGATAGAGCCCTAATATCTAGAATATACAAAGAACTCAAAAAATTAAACAATAAGATAACAAATAAACCAATCCACAAATGGGCCAAAGACCTGAACAGACACTTCACAGAGGAGGACATACAATCCATCAACAAGAACATGAAAAAATGCCCACCATCTCTAGCAGTTAGGGAAATTCAAGTCAAAACCACCCTAAGATACCATCTCACTCCAGTAAGATTGGCAGCCATTATGAAATCAAACAATAAGTGTTGGCGAGGATGTGGGGAAAAGGGTACACTTGTACACTGCTGGTGGGACTGCAAATTGTTGAGGCCAATTTGGAAAGCAGTACGGAGATACCTGGGAAATCAGGGAAAGGATCCACCATTTGACCCAGCTATCTCACTTCTCGGACTATTCCCTGAGGATCTTAAAAAAGTGCACTATAGGAATACTGCCACATCACTGATCATAGCGGCACAATTCATAATAGCTAGACTGTGGAACCAAACTAGATGACCTTCAATAGGCGAATGGATAAAAAAAGGGGCATATATACACAATGGAGTATTATGCAGCATTAAAAAAATGACAAAAATCATAAAATTTGAAGGGAAATGGATGGCATTAGAACATATTATGCTAAGCGAAGCTAGCCAATCCTTAAAAAACAAATGCCAAATATTTCTTTGATATAAAGAGAGCAAATAAGAACGGAACAGGGAAGAAGAGCATGAGGAAAATATTAACACTAAATGGAGATGAGTGGGGGGAGAGAAAGGGAGAGAGAATGGAAAGCATATGGAAATGGTAGGAGACACTAAATGTTACACAAAATTCCATATAAGAGACTGTGAGGGGAAAGGGGGGGAAACAAGGGAGAGAATTGAACAATAGCAGATGAGGTATAGAGGGTAGATGGTTGGGGAGGGGAGGGGGATAGTAGGGGATAGGAAAGGTAGCAGAATACAACAATCACTAATATGCCATTATGTAAAAACGTGAGTGTGTAACTGATGTGATTCTGCGATTTGTATTGGGGTAAAAATGCGAGTTCATAACCCAAATGAGTCAAATGTATGAAAGATGATATAGCATGAGTTTTATAATGTTTTGAACAACCAAAAAAAAAAAAAGAAAAAAAAAAGGAATTTAATTTCCAATATTTGAGACATTTTACAACTTTATTTTTTAATAAAATTGGCTTTTATTTGTTATCTTACTTGCTGTTATCTGCCTTTCAGTTTGAAAAAACGATGTGCTGTAGCCATTCATCCATGAAGTATGTAACAGAAAATTTTCAGTGTCTCCATATAACCAGATTGGCAAGCCATCAAGGTTTAACTCACAAACAAGATAAAGGCTTTTGCATAAGAAATTTAATATTCTGCAATACAATTTTTTTTAACTTTCCAAGTAAATTTCAATTTTTTTTAAAAAAGAAGAAACTAATCCCCTCAGTAAGAAGGCCTCAAAGTGGAGAAGTGGAGCAGTATTAATGGCAGGCCTATTTAATCACTCCTGGTTCACAGGAAGGGTGTCCAGGCCACCCTGACTTTAGGCAAATGAGGGCCAAGAAAGCTTATTTGGGGCACTGTCTTGGGCTGCGCCCCTCATGAAAAACTCCAGCCAGAGGTTATGAGGAGTGTCTATGTGGAAGAAGATGAGGACAATGTGGGAGTGTTTTGGTTTTAATTGTGGTCATTTGTGTGGCAGATGGAAGAGATGACTGGGTCCAACTGGGCTTGAACACTGGTGTGATTCCCCTTAGAGAATGAGTTCTGGAACTGACCTCAGATAAGTATTGCCATGAATTGTGTTGTGATTTCAGGAGGCCACACATGAGAGTCGCCCTTTGAAACTGAGATCTAGGCCCAGGGTGACTTTCCCAAGAGTACTGGGAATCTCAGCCAGGATATCACATGATTTTATTCTGAAAGACTTGGCAGCCATATTTGAGAGTCAAAACACACATGGACCTCACATTGTAGACCTCAATGGGCCTGGCTACATGTGACCTTTTGGCCACTCTTTGGGAATCCTTGCCTGTGAGTGTTCTCCAGATCTTTCATTGAAATGAGCTTCCTCAACATTTAATGGTTCCTGAATGAATTGAAACCCACAGTGCCTCCACCTTCATCCTTGAAATTTGGCTAGATCAATACCATGAATGTTTAGAAATTTTCATGACCAGATGGCACTGGAGAACCTTTTGATGTTCTTTTGCTGATCATGAATATACCAGACAGTGCCTTGTTTGACTGGGTTTCATGAAAATGTTTAGAACAGAGATGCCAGAAAGTTGGAGACTGCAGAGTAGTGGGCCTAGAGCAGTGGTGGGAAGGAGTGTGATAAAACATCTGTGGTGGGGCCATGTGGATCTGCCATTGACTTTCAATTGTCTTGAGACAGACATGGTGCAGCCAGCAGACCATTGTATATAAAGGCATCTTGTTATATGGAGAAGTTTCAGAGTAATGTTTAGAATCAGGATGCTATGATCAAGGGGGCAAGCTATGTGGGATAGAAGCCTGGTTGGTGCATTCTACTGTAGACCCTGACCTACCACACGTAACAGAACACCCTCCAGCACTGTGTCCAAGTTGAACTCCTTGTATTTCGTGATGCCAATACCAAACTACCAGAGCAGCAGCAAGAAACACCACGAAAATTTTAAGATGACCAAATGGCTTCACAGTCCACACGGGGAGACACTTAACCCCCAGTGGCAACAGTTTACCTACAAAGAGAGAATTCAGCACTGCTGCCTCATGTTCATTGGAAAATAAGATGCTATGTCCTCCAGGTCACATAGATGCAGACCCAGCTTAGATGGTCTCACTATAAAGGAAGCGAAAGCTCCTGAAAACAACATATATTTCAAGTGCCCAACCTCAAAGGCAGTTTCTCAAGAAGTGTTTAGGCCAGCAGATCTTCATGTCTGTGGAGTATTTCCCATGTCACTTACTTTTGGAAACTCCTCTACCACCTCCAAGGTTGTGCACTCCTGAACATTTTTCATTGCAGATATGTATTTACAGAATTTCTAACTCTTCTCCTCTAATTGTGACTTACTTGGGGCAATGGTAATGTCAAGTCATTGTTCTATATGAGAGAAGGAAGATTTTTTTGTAGCACATATTTGCATACACATTGGATTCATTTTTCAATTTTTCATTCGAAATACTGAATCCTTGACACTAGCCCATACCCTTATAGACTCTGACTACTAATACTAATATGATGAGAAAAATAACCGAAACAGAATAGAAATACAAGCAGTTCAGAAGAGGCATGGTGTGTAGTTGTACTTGCCTTTTGCATGATATAAGGTAGGAGTTATAAATCTAGTCAATTATTTGTTGAAATAATTCTCCATGTGTTTTTAAAGTTAAGAAATATGTGAATTCCTCTCTCTCTTTCTCTGTAGCCTATTAAGCACATGTATTTTTATATGCACAAATAGAATCCTACCTGGTTTCACACGTACATTCTTGTGAGGTGGCTGACTTGGCAGATACAAATTGTGAGAAGAGATCACTTCTCCTAAAGGCTGTTGGAACTAAAAATTCAACCCATGGGTGACCTTCCTAGATGAACATTATACATAATCCATGTTCAGTATAATGAATATTTTTTGATATGCAGATGAGTTATTTTTCATGATGAATTTCAATTGGCATATATATTGCTACATTATAATGTGTGTGTGTTTGTGTCTATATATATATAGTCTCCAGATTTTCAAAATATGAAATATATGTGTCTTACTATACACTGCCTAAATTCATTCATGTTCCTGTATGGGGATATATAATTAATTTTTTACAAAATTATTCTTAGAAATATACATCCACTGAAATACATATTTGTTTCCTAGTACTGAAAACTAACTTCAGGGAATGGTGCTAAGAAATCCTAATATTTCTACAGTGACTCACCCAGTTTAACATCAATGCAAGTAGACACCTATGGGACATGATGTGTATTTTGAAGTTAATTTTTATCCAACACTGGTACATTACTATTTCTGCAGTTTATGGACATTATAGGATATATCATTTCATCCACAATTTTACAAATTTATAGGCATTTGGTTCACTTTCAATCACTTCCTACTTGAGAAGACATGTATTCCTCCATGTTTCTTGACTGTTCTTCTCATGAGATTCTTTCCAAACACATTATTTTCGATTTCCATAATCACTTTTGAAACAAAACTCACACACTCTTCATAATAAACCATAACACTTATATTATCATTAGATGTATAACTGGTTGGAATGAATGTATGTATATCAATGTAAGATTTCTTGTATATTTTCAGATATCAATTCAATCCATTATTTAAAGTTTGAACCAGTTATATTATTTATTCACAGTATGGTCTATTAAGGAATCATCTCTATATTCATAGACCCAGGGTATACCTATTTGTATCCCCAATACTAATTTATAAGCCTTTAAAATATTGCTTTCAAAAATGGTGGAAGAAATATTCTAGTCACCTGATTTATATATGCATTTTATCACAGTAATATTCCTGACAAAAAATGCAAGTGTCACACTTATGATTGTACCTAAGCCTATATTGAAAGTGAGCATGTATTACTAACAACATCCATGTCCTGATTCACTAATGATCTCGAATATCATTCCTATTGGTGACTACATATTTGTTTCTTCCTAAGATTGTATATTCAAACTCAACCCTGTTAAAAATGTCTTATCCTATCACTCACTTTGTACTTTGCCTGATTTCCTAATGTCTCTATTGATATCTGCTTTTCTACACATTTTCCCCAGTTCATCACTGTGGCTGACTCTTCACATATGCTGAAATTAACATTCACACTCTAACCAAAACCCTATATCTAAAGTCTTTTGATCCAACTCCTTGATTCACTCAAATGGGTTCTTCAAATCCCTTTAGAGGGTACCCATAGGTGCTTGGGTTTTCTCATGACCCCAATACACATAAAGAATCTATACCCCACAGAGAGTAGGCCTCATATTGGAGAAGTAGAGCAGTATTAATGGCAGGCCTATTTGATCACCCCTCGTTCACAGGAAGGGTTTCCATGCCACCCTGACTTTAGGCAAATGAGTGGCAAGTGAGCTTATTTTGAACACTCTCTTGGGCTGCACCCCTCATGGAAACCTCCAGCCAGAGTTTATTATGACTGTCTATATGGAAGAAGATGAGGGCCATGTGGGAGTGTTTTGGTTTAATTGTGGTCATTTGTGTTACGGTTGGAAAAGATTCCAGGGTCAACCTGGGCTTGAACTCTTGTGTGATTCCCTTTAGAGACTGAGTTCTGGAACAGAACTCAGAGACGTATTGGCATGAATTGTGTTTGGAATTTAGGAGGCCAAACATGGGAGTTGCCCTTGGAGACTGAGATCTAGGCCCAGGGTGGCTTTCCAAAGAGCACTGGTAATCTCAGCCAGGATATCACATGGCTTTATTCAGAAAGACTTGGCAGCCATAGTTGAGAGTCAAAACACACATGGCCCTCAATTGTAGACCTCAATGGGCCTGGCTTCATGTGACATTTTGGCCACTCTTTGGGAAGCCTTGCCTGTGAGAGTTGTCCCGAGCTTTCATTGAAATGAGCTTCCTCACTATTTCATGGTTCCTGAATGAATTGAAACCCACAGTGCCTCCAACTTCATCCTTGAAAATTGGCTAGATAAATACCATAAAATTTTTGATATTCCTAAAAACATGTGGCACTAGAGAATCTTTGGATGTCTGTTGCTGGTAACGAGTATACCAGAGAGTGCCCTGATTGACTGGGTTTCATGAAAATGTTGTAGAACAGAGATGCCAGAAATTTGGAGCCTGCTGAGTAGTGGGCCTACTCAGTGGTTGGCAGGTGTATGATAAAACATCTGTCGTGGGGCCACGTGGATCTTCCCTTGGCTTCCAAATGGCTTGTGACTGACATGGTGCAGCCAGCAGACCCTTACAAATAAAGGGATCTTGTTATATGGATAGGTTTCAGGGCAATGTTCAGAATCAGGTTGCTATGGACATGGGTGCAAGCATTTTGGGATAGAAGCCTGGTTGGTGCATTCTCCTGCAGACCCTCACCCACCACACATGAGAGTACTCCCTGTTTATCTCCTGTACTTCGTGAAGCCAATACCAAACTCAGAGTACTGCAGTAAATAACACCACAAAAATTCGAGTATGACCAAATGGCTTCACAGACCACATGGTTAGACACTTAGACCCCAGTGGCCTCAGTTTAACTACAAAGAGAGAATTCAGAACTGCTGCCTCATGTTCAAAAGAAAATAAAGAACCATGTCATCCAGGTCACATAGATGCTGACCCAGATTTGATCATCTCACTACAAAGGAAGCTAAAGCTCCTGAAAACAACAAATATTTCAAGGGCCCAAACTCAGAGGCAGTTTCTCAAAAATTTTTTAGGCCACCAGAGCTCCATGTTTGTGGAGTGTTTATCCTTTCTTTTACATTTGGAAATTCCTCTACCACCTCCAAGGTTGTGAACTCCATTCAATTTTCCTTTCCAGATATATATTCACAGATTTTCAAACTCTTCTCCACTAATTGTGTCTTACTTGTGGCCAAGGAAATATCAAGGCATTGTTCTGGAGGACATTGGGAAGATTTTTGTGTAGCAAATATTTGTATACACATTAGATTCATTTTCCTATTTTCTATTTGAAATACTGAATTCCTGACACTAACCCATACCCTACTGGACTCTGACTGTTTCCGGGTGCCTATGGTTGGTATACCATTCTAACTTGTGAATGTGACACAGGAAGTAGGGGCAGCCTCCATGTCATGGAGCCATTGGAAGCAAATGTTAGGACAAAGTGGTTGCCAAGGCAGTGACCTCATTCAGTTCCTGAAGGAAGTGACCTACCTCACTTCCTTGGTGATGGAACCCTCTGAACTTGGGATCCAGGAAGCCAGGCACCGAGAGCCAGTCCCAGTCCCTTTCCCAGTGGGTTCACTTGTTTGGATTTACCAAGGACAGAGTCAGTCTTTCTTGTGGATCACTAAATGCCAGGAAAGCTCTGAAGAAGGGCCTTTCCTGAGAAAGCAGGTAGTGACTCACCGATGGCTCCTGAAAACTTTACAGAGTTGGTAAAGGAGACCAGATCTGAGATAGGACAGGCCATTTCGGGGGAACATAGTATGGCCTATCAGTCTGAGGACACTCTGGTTACTCACAGACCTACGTGGGTAAAAGATAGGCCTTTGTGGGTGTAGATGTGAGTTTATGGTTTTGTCTCATGTTCTGAGAATAGGTAGGAAAGGCAGTTTGTTTGGTTTGGAGTGGACTGTTTTTAATAAGTCATTTGACATGGTGAGTGATTCTATGTCTGTGTATCCCACTTTGTCCGTGGTTGTAGATATGAGAAAAGTGAATGCATCAATGCCTGTGTCCTGACAAGTAGAAAGCATCCCAGCACACATCCTGCCCAATTTATGAATGGACTGTGGCTTGCCTTATCGATGGGCAACACCTACTATTTTCCTTAGTTCCAGTTTTCTTCCTGAATTCTGGCCATTCTCCAGAATAGGCTCATTTTTTTTTGTCCAAGATATGTACCACCTCCGAGCTCTGTGACATGGCCATTTACTGGATACCTGATATGAATGGGGAGGATCTCAGAAAACTCAGATATCAGTGTGACCAGTAAAGTCTCAGTAGAGAAACCCTGCTTTGTGCCTTTTGCTTACCTACTGTTCTGTTGACCTGAATGTCAGGTAGGTCTTTGTCTCAGACCACCAGTTTGTGAAGCCTGAAGAAAACTGCTTTTAAATGGAAATGAATGAGCATCACCCGTGGCTCTTAGCTTAATTGCTTTAGAAAAGGATGTGTCTAAATCATCCTCTCAGCTCTGTGTGAGGCTGTGGCTTAGATTTTCAGCACCTGATGGATCTAAAGAAAGATCCCATGTGTGCATCCATAACCAAAATGGCAAAAAGATCAGTCATTGTGGATGAAGTCTCTTGCTTCCTCTGTTAGGTTCCTCACCTCCATCAAGTAAGAATAGGGATCCTTTGGGTCTAATGAGTTCTTCAAAGACCAGAAAATGTGCTTGGGTTTCACATGACTCCAAATCACATAAAGAATCTATACCTCACGTTCAGTAGGCCTCAAAAAGGAGAAAAAGATCATTATTAATGGCAGGCCTATTTGATCAATCCTGGTTCACAGGAAGGGTGTCCAGGAAACCCAGACTTTAGGCAAATGAGGGACAAGGGAACTTATTTTGGACACTGTCTTGGGCTTCGCCCCTTATGGAAACCTCCAGCCAGAGGTAATGATGAGTGTGTATATGGAAGAATATGAGGGCCATGTGGTAGTGTTTTGGTTTTAATTGAACATGTTAATAACACTAACCATACATTGTTCCATCAATTTAAGTATTCAGAAGAGCAGGGACAGATTTGTTCTTACAATACAGGAATGTAGGGGATCTTCAACCTGCTGAAAAACCTCAAAGGTGAATGCAGAAATTATCCCTGGAGAAGATGTAGGCAGCTATGAAGGACCGGAGAGAGCAAAAGTAATCTTCCATGGCAAACAACCTGGTCAGGATGAAGGGTTGAGTCTGAATCAGACTCTCTATCCTTAACTTAGAGGAGATGGAGCAAACCGAGCCTGTGTGGAGAGCTGTTCCTGGGTACCTATGGTTGGTATACCCTTCTAACTTTTGAAAGTGTCTCAGGAATTAGGGGCAGCCTCCATCTCATGGGACCCTTGGAAGCAAGTGTTAGGACAAAGTGGTTTCCACGGCAGTGACCTCATTCAGTTCCCGAAGAAATGACCTTCCTAACTTCCTTGGTGATGGAACTCTCTGAACTTGTGATCCAAGAAGCCAGGCACCCAGACCCAGTCCCAGTCACAGTTCCAGTGGGCTCACTTGTTGGATTTACCAAGGACAGAGTCAGTCATTCTTGGTACCTACTGATGTGAGGATGGCCAAATGCCAGGAGTGCTCTGAAGAGGGGCCTTTCCTGAGAAAGCAGGTAGTGGCTCAACACTGGCTCCTGACAACTTCACAGAGTTGGCCAAGGTGACCAGATCTGAGGCAGGACAGGCCATTTCGGGAGAACACAGTATGGCCCACAAGTCAGAGTACACTCCGGATAGTCACAGACCTACTTGGGGGAAGATATTGAATTTGTGGGTTTGGGTGGGGTTTGTGGTTTTGTCTCATGTTCTCAGAATTGGTTTGGAATTAACTGATTCTTCTAAGTCCTTTGACAATGCGAGTATTTCTATGTCTGTGTATCCCACTGTGTTAGTGGTTGTAGACATTAGAAAAGAGAATGCATCAATGGATGTGTCCTGTCTAGTAGAAAGCTTCCCAGCATTCATCCTGCCCAATTTATGAATGGACTGTGGCTTGCCTTATGGATAGGCAACACCTGCAATCTTCCTAAGTTCCTGATTTCTTCCTCAATTCTGGTCACTCTCAAGAATAGGCTCATGGTTGTGTGTCCAAGATATGTACCACCTCCAAGGTCTGTGACATGGCCATGTACTGGATAGCTGAAGAGAATGGCGAGCATCTCAGAAAACTCAGATAGCAGTGTGACCAGGAATATCTCATTGGAGAAACCCTGCTTTGGGCCTTATGCATACATATTTTTCTGTTGCCCTGAATGTCAGGAAGGTGTTTGCCTCAGGCCAACACTTTTGGAAGCCTTAACAAAAGACTTTTCAATTGGAAATAAATGTGCATCTCCTGTGGCTCTTTGCTTAATTGCTTTGGAAAGGGATGTGTCTGAATCAGCCTCTTGGCCCTGTGTGAGGCTGTGGCTTAGATTCTATGCACCTGATGGATCTAAAGAAAGATTCCATATGTGCATCCAAAACCAAAATGGCTAAAAGTGCAGTCATTGTGGATGAAGTCTCTTGCCTTCCTCTGGTAGGGTACTTACTTCCATAAAGGAAGAATAGGGATCCTTTGGGTCAAATGGGTTCTTCAAAGCTCTGCAGTGGCTTGCCCATAGTTCTTGTGTTTTCTCATGTGTCCAATTCCCAAAAAGAATTGAAACCCCACAGTCAGTAGGCCTCAAATTGGAGAAGTAAAGCAGTATAAATGGCAGGCCTATTTGATCACTTCTGGTTCATAGGAAGGGTGTCCAGGCAAACATGACTTTGGCAAATGAGGGACAAGGAAGCTTATTTTGGACACTGTCTTGGGCTGTGCACTCATGGAAACCTCCAGCCAGAGGTTATGATGAGTGTCTATATGTAAGAAGATGAGGGTCATGTGGGAGTGTTTAGGTTTTAATTGTGAGAGATGACTGGTTCAACCTGGGTTGAATTCTGGTGTGATTCCCCTTAGAGACTCAGTTCTTGAACTGACCTCAGAGAAGAATTGCCATGAATTGTGTTAAGATTTTCGGAGGCAACGCATGAGAGTCGCCCTTGGAAGCTGAGATCTAGTCCCAGGGGGGCTTTCAACAGTTCACTGGGAATCTCAGCCAGAGAATCACATGATTTTATTATGAAAGACTTGGCAGACACAATTGAGAGTCAAAACACACATGGACCTCACATTGTAGACCTCAATGGGCCTGGCTTCAAGTGACGTTTTGGCCACTATTTGGGAAGCCTTGCCTGTGAAAGTTCTCCAGAGCTTTCATTAAAATGAGCTTCCTCACCATTTAATTGTTTCTGAATAATTGAAACCCACAATGCCTCCAACTTCATCCTTGAAAATGGTTACATAAATATCATGAAATTTTTAAAATTACCATGACCAGGTGGCACTGGAGAACCTTTGGATATCCTGTTGCTGATCATGAGTATACCAGAGAGTGCCTTGATTGACTGGGTTTCCTTAACATGGTGTAGAACACAGATGCCAGTAAGTTGAAGTCTGCTGAGAAGTGGACCTAGAGCAGTGGTTGGCAGGTGTGTGATAAAACATCAGTAGTACGGCCATGAGGATCTACCATTGGATTCCAAATGCCTTGTGACTGACATGTTGCAGGCAGCAGACCCTTCTATGTAAAGGCATCTTGTTATATGCAGAGGTTTCAGGGCAATGTTCAGAATCAGATTGCTATGGTCAAGGGAGAAAGCTATGTGGATAGAAGCCTGGTTGGTGCATTCTCCTGCAGACACTGACCCACCCACCACACGTGACAGAACTCCCTCCAGCACTGTGTCCCAGATGAACTCCTTGTATTTCATGAAGCAAACACCAAACTCCCAGTGCAGCAGCAAGAAACAACACGAAAAGTGGATCATGACCAAATTGCTTCACAGTCCAAACGGGGAGACACTTTGCCCCCTGTGGCCACAGTTTACCTGCAAAGAGAGAAACCAGCACTGCTGCCTCATGTTCATTGGAAAATAAGATGCCATGTCCTCCAGGTTACATAGATGCAGACCCAGCTTTGATGGTCTCACTAGAAAGAAGCTAAAGCTCCTGAACACAACATATATTTCAAGTGCCCAAACTCAGAGGCATTTCTCAAGAAGTCTTTAGGCCAGCAGAGTTCCATGTTTGTGGAGTGTTTATCCTGTCCCTTACTTTTGGAAACTCCTCTACCACCTCCAAGGTTGTGAACTTCTGAGGATTTTTCATTCAATATATGTATTCACAGATTTTCTAATTCTTCTCTTCTAATTGAGCATTTTCCATTCCAGATATGTATTCACTGATTTTGTAACTATTCTCCTCTAACTGTGTCTTACTTGGGGTGAAGGTAATGTCAAGGCATGTTTCTGGATGAGAGTGGGAAGATTTTTTGTAGCATATATTTACATACACATTGGATTCATTTTCCAAATTTCCATTAGAAATACTGAATCCATGACACTAACCACTACATTACTAGACTCTGACTACTAATCCTAATTTGATGGAGAATAAAAACCCAATCAGAATTGAAATATAAGCAGTTCAGAGGATGCATGTTGTATAGTTGGACTTGCCTTTTGCATTATATAGGGTAGGAGATATAAATCTAGTCAATTTTCTGTTGAAATAGTTCTCCATGTATTTCTATAGTTAACAAATATGTAAATACCTGACTCCCTTTCTCTGCAGCCTATTCAGCACATGTAATTTTATATGCACATATAGAATCCTACCTGGAATCACACATACATTCTTGTGAGATGGCTCACTTGGCAGATACAAATTGTTAGAATAGTTCACTCTTCCTAAATGATGCTGGAACTGAAAATTCAACCAATGGGTGAGCTTCCTGGTTGAACAACTTTACACCAAAACCCATATTCAGTAAAATAAATATTTCTGATCTGTGGATGATATATATTTCATGGTGAATTTCAATTGGCATATATATTCCTACTTTTTAAAGTTTGTGTGTCTGTGTGTGTGTGTATACATACTCTCCAGATTTTTCAAAATATGAAATATGTGTCTTATTATACACTCCCTAAAATAATTCATATTCATGTATGTGGATTTTTAATCAACTTTTCACGAGATTATTCCCAGGAATATTCACACACCTGAAAAACATATTTGTTTCCTCGTACTGAGAACTATCTTCAGTGAATGGTGCATACAAATCCTTGTATTTCTGCAGTAACTTACCCAGTTTAACATCAATGCAAATAGATTTCTATGGGACATGATGTGTATTTTGAAATTCATTTTTATTCAACACTGGTACATTGCAATTTCTTCCGTTTATGCACATCATAGGATATATATTTCATCTAGAAATTCGAAAATTAATAGGCATTTGTTTCATTTTCAATCACTTCCTGCTTCAGAACACATGTATAACTCCATGTTTCTTGACTGGTCTTTTCATGAGGTTTCTTTTTTCGATTTCCCTAATCACTTTTGAAGCAAAACTCACACACCCTTCATGATGAACCATAACCCTAATATTACCATTAGATGTATATTTGGTTTCAATGAATGTATATATATCAATATAAGATTTCCTATATATTTTTATATATCAATTCAATCCATTATTCAAAGTTGGAACCAGTAATACTATTTATTCACAGTATGGTCTATTCATGCATTATCTCTATATTCATAAACACAGGGTACACCTGTTTGTACCCCCAGTACTAACTTATACGTCTTCACAATATTGCTCCCAGAAATTGTGGAAGAAATACTCATGTCACCTGATCTACATGTACATGTTATCACAGTAATATTCTGGAAACAAAATGCAAAGGTCACACTTATGATTGTACCAAAACCTAAATGGAAAGTGAGCATGGATTTCTAAAAATATTCCTGTCCAGGTTGCTACTGCTCTCAAATGTCAATCCTATTGGTGACTATATATTTGTTTCCTCCTAAGATTATATATTCAACCTCAAGCCTGTTGAAAATGTGTAATCCTATCCCTCACTTTATACTTTGCCTGATATCCTAATGTCTCTATTGATTTCTGCTTTCCTAAATATTTTCCCAGTTTATCATTGTGACTGATTCTTCGCATGTGCTGACATTTAAATTCACTCTCTAACCGAAACCCAATTGCTAAAAACATTTCCTCCAAAACCTATAATCACTATTCTTTCTAAACCTACCGACACTTTACCTAATCCTACCGACTATAGCTTTTTGACTGGATATTCTCGTGACATTTAATCATCCAAGGTACAAGGTCCTATGACATTGTATATGGATTTATTTAAGACATCTGTGCAGAACGTAAGTCAAAGATAAGTATCCCAATTAAAGGCCCAATGCCCTTCTGGGCTTCAAATTTTACCTAGATTTCTGTTTTCATACTTATATTTCACCTAAATATTCTTGTAAATATCGCACTTTCACAATACCATTATTCATCGCTCAGAATGATTCTTAATCCAAATCGAACCGGTTATTAAGCCTAACCAAACACTGTTCCCTCAATCTAACTTTACAGAAGAGCAGCGACAGAGTTGGTCTTACAATACAGGAATGTAGGGGATCTTCCAGCTGCTGAGATCCTCAAAGTTTTAAGCAGAAACGATCCCTGGAGAAGACATAGGCAGCTATGAAGGACCTGAGAGAGCAAAAGTCATCTTCCATGGCAAACAACATACTCAGGATGAAGCGTTGTGTCTGAATCAGCCTCTCTTTTCTTAATGTAGAGAAGAGGGACCAAACCAGGCCTGTGTGGAGAGCTGTTCCCAGATTCCTATGGTTGATATACCATTCTAACTGTTGAAACTGTCTCGGGAAGTAGGGGCAGCCTCCACCTCATAGGAACCTTTCAATCAACTGTTAGGACAAAGTTGTTGCAAAGGCAGTAAACTCACTCAGTTCCTGAATGAAGTGACCTACCTCACTTCCTTGGTGAGGAAACTCCCTGACCTTGGGCTCCAGGAAGACAGAGAATACCAAGACCCTGTCACAGTTCCAGTCCCAGTGGGCTCCATTGTTTGGAAAAACCAAGGATAGACTAAGTATTCCTTGGTACCTACTGATATGAGGATTTCAAATGCCAGGAGAGCTCTGAAGAGGGGCCTTTCCTGAGAAAGCAGGTAGTGGTTCACCGCGACCAGATCTGAGACAGGACAAGCCTTTTGGGGGAACATAGTATGGCCCACCAGTCAGAGGACACTCCAGATAGTCACAGACCTACTTGAGTGAAGGAGGTGCGTTTGTGGGTGTGTGTGTGATTTTGTGGTTTAGTCTCTTCTTATGAGAATAGGTAGGAAAGGCGGTTTGTTTGGTTTGGAGTGGACTGCTTCTAGTAAGTCGTTTGACAAGGCGATTTTTTGCATGTCTTTGTAACCCACTGTGTTTGTGGTTGTAGACATTAGAAAAAAGAATGCATCAATGTGTCCTGTCTAGTAGAAATCTTCCCAGCATTCATCCTGCCCAATTTAGGAGTGGACTGCCCCTTGCCTTATTGATGGGCAACACCTGCAATCTTCCTAAGATCCGCATTTCTTCCTCAATTCTGGTCACTCTCAAGAATAGGCTCATTGTTTTGTGTCCAAGATATGTACCACCTCCAATCTGAGTGACATGGCCATGTACAGGATAGCTGAAGGGAATGGCGAGCATCTCAGAAAACTCTAATATCAGTGTGTCCAGGAAAGTCTCAGTGGATAAACCCTGCTTTGGGCCTTTTGCTATTGTTCTGTTGCCCTGAATGTCAGGAAAGTATTTGCCTCAGGCCATCCCTTTGTGAATCCTGAAGAAAACAGTTTTCAAATGGAAATAAATGGGCATCAACTGTGGCTCTTTGCTTAATTGCTTTGGAAAGGGATGCGTCTGAATCAGCCTCTTGGTCCTGTGTGAGGCTATAGCTTAGATTCTCAGCACCTGATGGATCTAAAGAAAGATCCCATGTGTGCATTCAAAACCAAAATGTCAAAAAGATCAGTCATTGTGGATGAAGTCTCTTGCCTTCCTCTGTAAGGTTCCTGACCTCCATCAAGTGAGAATAGGGATTCTTTGGGTCAAATGAGTTCTTCAAAGCCCTGTGGAGGCCATTAACAGGTGGCACTGGAGAACTCTTGAATGGTCTGTTGCTGATCATGAGTATACTAGACACGGCCTTTATTGACTGAGTTTCATGAAAATTATCTAGAACAGAGATGCCAAAAAGTTGGAGCCTGCTGATTAGTGGACCTAGAGCAGAAGTGTGTGATGAAATATCTGTGGTGGGGCCATGTGGATCTGCTATTGACTTCCAAATGGCTTGTGACTGACATGGTGCAGCCAGAAGACGCTTCTATGTAAAGCCATCTTGTTATGTGGAGAGGTTTCAGGGTAATGTTAAGAATCAGGTTGCTGAGGTTAAGGGGACCAGCTATCTGGTATTGAAGCCTGGTTGGTACATTCTCCTGCAGAACGTGACCCACAACACGTGACAGAACTTCCTCCAGCACTGTGTCCCAGTTGAACTCATTGTATTTCGTGAAGCAAATACCAATGTCCCAGTTCAGCAGCAAGAAACACCACAAAAGTTGGAGTTTGAACAAATGGCTTCAGAGTCCACATGGGGCGACACTTAGCCCCCAGTGGCCACAGTTTACATACAAAGAGAGAAATCAGCACTGCTGCCTCAGGTTCATTTGAAAATAAGAAACCAAGACCTTCATGTCACATAGATGCAGACCCAGCTTTGATGGTCTCACTAGAAATGAAGCTAAAGCTTCTGACAACCACGTATATTTCCAGTGCCCACCCTCAGAGGCAGTTTCTCAAGAAATCTTTTTGCCAACAGAGCTCCATGTTTGTGGAGTGTTTACCTTGTCCCTTACTTTTGGAAACTGCTCTATCACCTCCAAGGTTGGGAACTCCTGAGCATATTCCACTACAGATATATATTCACAGATTTTCTACCTCTTCTCTTCTAATTGTGTCTTAATTGGTGTGAAGGTAATTTCAAGGCATTGTTGTGGATGAGAGTTGGAAGATTTTTTGTAGCACATATTTGCATACACATTGGATTCATTTTCCAATTTTCCATTCGAAATACTGAATTCCTGACACTAACCCATACCCTACTAGACTCTGACTACTAATTCTAATATGATGGAGAACAATAATCCAAACATAATAGAAATACAAGCAGTTCAGAGGAGGCATGGTGTATAGTTGGACTTGCCTTTTGCATTATATAGTGTAGGAGTTATAAATCTAATCAATATTTTGTTGACATAGTTGTCCATGTGTTTTTTAAATTTAACAAATATTTGAATTCCTGTCTCCATTTGTCTGTAGCCTATTCAGCACATGCATTTTTATATGCACATATAGAATCGTACCTGGTATCACATGTACATTCTTGTGAGGTGGCTGACTTGGCAGATACAAATTATGAGAAGAGATCACTCCTCCTAAACGTTGTTGGAACTGAAAATTTAACCTAAGGGGGAGCTTCCTAGTTGAACAACATTATACACAAATCCATGTTCAGTAAATTAAATATTTTTGGATCTTTGGACGATATGTATTTCTACATCAATTTCAATTGGCATATATACTGCTACATTTCAATGTCTCTGTGTGTATATGTGTCTGTGTGTGTGTGTGTGTGTGTGTGTGTGTATATATATATATATATATATATATATATATATATATATATACTCTCCAAATTTTTAAAAATATGAAATACTTCTGTCTTCTTTTACACACTGTAAATTCATTCATATTCATGTATGTGGATTTATAATAAACTTTTTACAAGATTATTCACAGAATTATTCATCCACCTGAAATACATATTTGTTTTCTAGTACTGACAACTAACATCAGTGAATGGTGCATACAAATCCTAATATTTCTACAGTAACTGACCCAGTTTAACATCAATTCAAGTAGATTACTATGGGACATGATGTACATTTTGACATTCATTTTTATTCAACACTGGTACTTTACTATTTCTTCAGTTTATTCACATCATAGGATATGTATTTCATCCACAAGTTAGCAAAATTATTTGCATTTGTGTCACTTTCAATCACTTTCTACTTCAGAACACATGCATTCCTCTATTTTTCTTGACTGGTCTTCTCATGAGACTTCTTTCCAAACACATTATTTTCCTTTTCCATTTTCACTTTTGAAGCAGAACTCACACACCTTTCATGATAAAATATAACCCTAATATTACCATTAGATGTATAACTCATTGGAATGAATGATTCTATATCAATATAAGATTTCTTATATATTTTCAGATATCAATTCTATCAATCCATTATTTAAAGTGGAATCAGTTATATTATTTATTCACATTATTGTCAATTCATGCATTACTTCTATATTCATAGACACAGGGTACACCTCTTTGTACCCCCAATACTAATTTATTTTTTTTTATTTTGCATTCTTTATTAAAGTATTTTTATATTATTTTCAACTACATTTGAAACAACAGGATTTTCTATAGACTTGTCTTTAGCATACCCAGATGAAAAAAATATAATTCTATTTCATATCCCTTTGTGGGATAATGTGGGTTTTTTGTACTGAAAAAATGCTAGGAATATTAGAATATATGATCCATTAGCCAACTTTGTTTGTTTGTTTGTTTGTTTTTGCAAAGCTAGGAATTGAACCCTAGTAGTAACTAGTAATTCTACTCATTCAGAAAAGTTAGCTTGTCATTTTATTGAAATAACCATACTGGATATAAAATAGATACACATGTGATACAATAGATTGCATGGTATATAAATTTGTATCTCAGTAAAGCTGTAATTAAAATAAAATTTAAAGTATTGAAATTCAGGCAAAGGATAGGAATGATATTTGTGTCTATTTTTCAGAAGTTTATTGTCATCTATTTAAAAAATCTTTTAAAAGTGACTGCATTTGAACAAAAGGTATTGTTTAGTGTGCTTTCTCTGTATTCTTAGTGGTTCTTCAGTATTACTATTTTATACACACCCTCTTAATTTCTTATTGTTAAGCCAATTCTGTATCTAAATGTAGTGGCAAGATATATTCAGGAGTCTGGTGCAATAGTGCATGCATGAAATCCCAGCTACTCAGACCCTTTCTCAAAACAACAAAAAAGTAGCGGGGGAGGGGAGCATGGATGTAGTTTGACAGTCAAGTGCTTTCCGAAGCATGTGGAGGCCCTGGGTTCTATCTGCAGCACCACAAAAGCAAAACAAAAAAAAAAAGATGTATTCCAGAGATTTTGATTATTTCTGCAGGAGACATGCAGTCAAGACTAAGTAATTTGAAACAGGAGTGGCACAAGAAGAGGAAGATAAAGTATCACTTGTTTTTCTTTTTCTTTTTTTGGTTAGAATTAGTTCACTTTGCATTCCTTGCCTATGCGCCTCTACCTTTGGAACCACATTGGTAAAAGTTTGTGTAAGAATTGTTTGTTGGCATATCCTAGAGTGCTCAATTTATACGTCTTCAAAATATTGCTCCCAGAAATTGTGGAAGAAATACTCATGTCACCTGATCTACATATACATTTTATCACAGTAATATTCGGAAGACAAAATGCAAAAGTCACACTTATGATTGTACCAAAGGCTAAATAGAAAGTGAACCTGTATTACTAAAAACATCCATGTCCAGGTTGCCTAATACTCTCAAATGACAAACCTATTGGTGACTACATATTTGTTTCTTCCTAAGATTATATATTGAAACTCAACCTTGTTGATAATGTCAAATCCTATCACTCACTTTATACTTTGCCTGATTTCCTAATGTCTCTATTGATATCTGCTTTCCTACATATTTTCCCCAGTTCATCATTGTGACTCATTCTTCACATGTGCTGACATTTGCATTCACTCTCTAACCGAAACCCTATTGCTAAAGAACTTTTGATCCAAATCCTATACTCACTCTTCTTCCTAAACCTACGAACTATATTCCTAATCCTACTGACTATCCCTTTTTGACTGGATGTTCTCTTCTACATTCAATCATCCAAGTAAAGGTCGGTCGAGTGTCGGAAGAGGAGACCACCAAGAGTCTATCTCATGTAACAGCAAAGGGTTTATTGGGGGTCCAGCATGCCGGGGCTCAGAATTCACTTGAAAAGAGTAGACAGCCCTGAGAACAGCTTAAGCACAGGTTATATACTTTCCCTTGCGAGTGCAGGGAGGGAAGTTTATTGATGTGTCAGGGCGAGTGGTCAGTTTGCATGCAACCTGGTGAAGGAGTACATTCTGCAGTTTGACAGTTGGGGACAACACATTCTGGGAACAAGATTGGCAAATATTTCTCAAGATTTCAACAGTGTTTTGTTAAGCGTACAGAAATACAGGAATTGACAACTACATATTTTATTAACCTTTCATTCGACACTTCTTTTTCTGGCTACTTTTAATCATAAAAATGATCATTGGGGGGTGTCACATTCTATGTCTGCTAGTGGGGTATTACCATTAGTTTAACTTGTCCAATTTGAGCTTGGAGAAAATAAATTACATGGTTGAGCAAGCAGGGTTTAATAGTTAGCAATAATATGAGGATTATTATTGGACCGGCCAGGGTTGATAAATGCGTAGTTAACCAGGGGGACTTTGTGATCCAAGATTCAAAACACCCTTTTTTGGCCTCTCTCTCTTGTTGACGCTCTTCAAGTCATCTTTTTAATTTACTCATAGATTTTCTTACAACTCCAATATGGTTGGCATAAAAACAACATTCTTCCATCAATACAAAACAAAGGCCCTCTTCTCACATGAAGAGGAGTTCCAATCCTCTACTGTTCTGTAAAACAACTTCAGAGAGATAAGTTAAAAATTCCTGCAATGCTCTTAGGGAGGTTTCTAATATCTTAAGTTTTGGTCTATAGCTGCTTCTATTTGGGTCATTTGTTTTGTCCCATGGACCAAGGCAGTGGTACTTGTGCCCACCCTTGCAGCAACATATATTCCTAATAGGATGGCGAAAGTGAGGGATATATGTTCCCAGTGGAACCAGGTTTTATGCCCCCCCTATTTGATCTTCAAATGAACCTGTGTTATGATAGAGCACTCTGGGAAACATTTGCACAACTACACAATTAATCACATCTGTTGACCACTTCATGAAAACATAAACAATGTTTTAAGTATATAGAATTATACTGTTGTAGGGACGGACAAGGCAAGGCACCTAAGATAGTACCAAAGACAGGAAAACAATCTTATTTGTTTGCAACCATATTCAGAGGGCATTACTTCTGTTGTAATCAATTCAATCCCCGGAACCCCAAGTTTAGGTACTTTCAGAATTTTGTACCCAACATATAAGGGAAGGGGCTCAGAAGTTCACAGTCTTAAGAAGTTCACAAAAAGCAGTTTGTATTCTGTTTTTTTCCTCTGTTGTGGGAAAGTTACCTTTTCAAGGACACCTGGGTGAGGGAGAGCATTATATTCCCTTTATTTTTTTCCCCCTGCCAACTGTTACCATGGAGCCCAGTTGGTAACTTCTTTATCTTACAAATGTAGCCATCTCTGTGAAGCCTCAGCTCAAGGCCAAGGCCTTGTTCACATATTTTGTGAAAAACTAGTAAGGTGGTGTCTAGCTTAGGATTGCTGAATTTTTTAGCCAGTGGCCAAGTAGAATAGGGCAACACGAAAAGAGGAAGTTTATGTACTTAGAAATCTTTTATAGGGACTCTTTTTCTGAAAGTCCTAAATTCAGCTATGTTGAAGATTTCTGGAGAAGGTCAGTTAAGACATTTCTGTGGGCCTGGTACAGAGGGGGAAGACGGGGAAGGCGTGGCTGTGAGCAGCTCCGTGGATCTGAGAATGAGGGAGGAGGAATGTAAAAGAATAATGGGAAAGGGGTTTTGGATTTTTCTAGGAACAAATCTTGAGCAGTACAACAGGTATAGCAGAGGGTAAGATGGGAGTTAGTATCCCAAAAAGCCTTTGAGGGACTTTAAATACTTAGTAACCTGTTTTCAGTGATGACAAAGCAACTTTAAAGGCCATTTACATTACATCTTGGATAAGGGTCTGAGGGCTCTCCTCAGCTGGTTTGAGCTTTGTGTTAGCTAGTAAGAGGACCTGGTGGGACCCGGTGCGGGCAATGACAAGAGAAGAGAGGAGTGAGTGGGTTAAGGTGTACCTCAGTACCTGCTACCTCAACAAGGGGCCAATGGTCATAGAATGGGCAGAGGTTTGGGTTTTTGATCTAGTAATTGGAGGAGAGAAATCAGGTTGCTTAAGTGAGAGTAAGAGCAGAGAGTCTGGAGCAGAAGGTTGAGGGTGAAGATCTATTGGAGAAGCATAGTTCAGGATGTGAGCAAAGGAAGGAAAAGGCCTCCACATAGGGGAATCTCCTTTCACACTTTTGAGCACTTGCAAAAGTTAAAAAGGTCATGCAGAACTTGAGGATCTAGAGACCCCTCTGGGGGCTATCAATTTTGGTTATCTAATTGGATATGGCCAATGCTGTGTACAGAATTTGATGAGGAGTTTGGGTTCCATCAAGCAGTCCCTGTATGCTCACATCCCCATGACTTACAGAAGAAGTCGGCTTCCCCCCAACAAAGCCGTGACTGTTTGTGGCTTTGATAGTCCGCCAGGCAAACATAGTAAACTAGGCTAGCCAAACTGCATCTGGCTCACGTGTCCCTACATCGATAATATTTGTTTCCATTATCTATGGTAGAGAAGGGATTTAATGGAATTTTAGTGGGATCCACTTCATCAGGGATATCCCAATGGAAAAAACCTATAGCCAGCTGACAAATGTCTCTGTGGAGAGACGGCGACCATGTCCTTAAGTGGGCGATATGTGAGATAGACCATACTTCTTGTCCAGTAAGATTTGTGATCAGCCATTGCTGCTGAATGGGCTGATGAGGGTTAGGACTACTGGTGGTCAAGGGGAGAGTCTATAACCTTATCCACAAGGCAAATACACAATTTGAAAGGGTTACCTGTCTTTTCCAGCCAGAGTCTGGACAGGACACAGGCTTGAGATGAGAGGTATGGATCCAGGAAGTGATTCTGTCTACCTTTACTTCTGTAGGTGTTATAAGTAGCACCTTCTATGGTCCCTTCCAGCGGGGTTCCATGGATGACACCTGATGTCGTCTAATGTAGACAAAGTCTCTTTCTTGATATTGATGTTGATTCCCCTCGTACCCGGTTTGGTAGGCAGTGGCCATCTGTCTTCACAGGTATCTATGTGGCCCTGGCTGAAAGACAATATCTCTGACTTTTTAAATTAGTGGGAAGTAGAAAGATCCTTCTAGGGTCCATCCAAATCCAATGGTGAGCCATTCTGAGGCACAGAGAGTCTGCCAGGTCCAGCGTTTTACAGAAAAAGAAAGATTCTGATCCCTTAAGCAAACTTTGGTGCAGTGATCAAGGGTCAGAGACAGAGGCATTGAAGTGCTCTGTCCCATAATGAAAGATACACAAACAGTAAAAGCAACAAGACACGACACAGACAAGACAATTAAGACAGGATATGGAAGTCCAACACTGAGACCAGGACTGAGTAGTTGGCAAAACCCGATCAGTTGGCAATAACGAATCTGAAACAAAATATCACTGAGTCATGGAGACTATTGTTCCTCAATTTTCCGATTCCTCTATGACGTCCCCCAGGGACTTGGCCTGTGGCTCTGTGACATGACTGTCAGCCACCGTCGGAGAGAGCTCACGCTCTTCATCGACATCAATTTTGCCAAGCCCTGACCTGAAACCTGACCAGAAAGAGGCACCTTACTTACCCTGAGAGGAATTCGTTGGGGTCTCTTGTCCACCGCTGCCGGATCTCGGTGGAACCTCCATATGTAAAGGTCCGGTGAAAATCGGGGGAAGAGACCACCAAGAGACTGTCTCATGCAAAAGCAAAGGGTTTATTGGGGGTCCAGCATGCTGGGGCTCAGAGCTCACTTGAATAGAGCAGAGAGCCCTGAGAACAGCTTAAGCAGAGCTTATATATTTTCCTTGGAGAGGGCAGGGGGGTAAGTTTATTGATGGTTCCGGGAGAGTGAGCGGTTTGCGTGCAACCGGTTGAGGGAGTACATTCTGCAGTTTGGCAATTGGGGACAGCACATTCTGGGAATAAGATTAGCAAACAGTTCTCAATATTTCAACAGTGTTTTGTTAAGCATACAGAAAAACAGGAAGTGACAAGTACTTTTTTAATTAACCTTTCACTGCAAACTATACTTTGCCAGAATTCCTAATGTCTCTATTGTGTTTGTTAAAGTTCATTTTTATTCAAACCTGGTACGTTATTATTTCTTCAGTTCATGGACATCATAAGATATTTCCTTTCATTCACAAGTTCACAAATTTATAAACATTTGGTTCACTTTCAATCACTTCCTCCTTCCGAAGACATATGTTCCTCCATGTTTCTTGACTGGTGTTTTTACTAGACTTCTTTCTAAACATATTATATTCGATTCCATAATCATTTTTGAGGCAAAACTCACTCACTATTCATGATAAATGATAACCCTAATATTACCATTAGATATATAACTGGTTGGAATGAATGTATGTATATCAATATAAGATTTTCTATATATTTTCAGATATCAATACAATCCATTATTTAAATTTGGAACCAGTTATATAATTTATTCACAGTATGGTCTATTAATGCATCATCTCTATATTCATCAAAACAGGGTAAACCTAATAGTATCCCCAGTACTAATTTATAAGTTTTCAAAATATTGCTCACAGAAATAGTGGAAGAAATACTCATGTCACCTTAGCTACATATACATATTATCACAGTAATATTCTGGACACAAAATGCAAAGGTCACACAGAATATAATTTAAGCTAAGTATCCCAATCAAGGGCCCAAAGTCCTTCTGGGCTTCAAATATTACCTAGATTTCTGTTTTCATACTTATATTTCACCTCCATGTTCTTATAAATATCACAGGTTCCCAATATCATTATTCATGCAGCAAAATGATTCATAACCCAAATCGAACATGCTATTAACCCTAACCATTCTGTAAAATGAGATTGTTCACTCAATCTCACTTTACAGAAGAGCAGGGACAAAGTTAGTATTACAATACAGGATGTTAGGAGATCTTCCACCTGCTGAGTACCTCAAAATCCATGCAGAAATGATCCCTGGAGAAGACGTAGGCAGCTATGAAGGACCTGAGACAGCAAAAGTCATCTTCCATTGCAAACAACCCGATCAGGATGAAAGGATGTGTCTGAATCATCCTATCTCTTCTTAATGTAGGGAAGATGTATGAAACCAGGCCTGTGTGGAGAGCTGTTCCCAGGTGCCTATGTTTCTATACCATTCTAACTTGTGAAAGTGTCACAGGAAATAGAGGCAGCCTCCTTTTCCTGAGACACTAGGAAGCAACTGTTAGGACAAAGTGGTGGCCAAGACAGTGGCCTCATTCATTTTCTGAAGGAAGTGACCTCACCTTACTTCCTTGATGATGGAACTCTCTGAATTTTGTGATCCTGGAAGCCAGGCACCCAGAGCCAGTACCAGTCCCAGTCCAAGTGGGCTCACTTGTTTGGATTTACCAAGTAAAGAGTCAGTCTTTCTTGGTACCTACTGATGTGAGGGTGGCCAAATGCCAAGAAAGCTTTGAAGAGGGTCCTTTCCTGAGAGGGCAGGAAATGGCTTACCACTGCCTCCTGACAACTTCACAGAATTGGCCAAGGAGACCAGATCTGAGACAGGACCGGCCATTTCTGGGGAACATTCTATGGCCTACTAGTCAGAGGACACTCCGGATAGTCACAGACATACTTGGGGAAGGAGGTGACTTGGTGTGTGTGGATGTCAATTTTTGGATTTTTCTCATATTCTGAGAATAGGTAAAAAAGGAGGTTTGATTGGTTTGGAGTGGACTGTTTCTAGTAAGTCATTTGACAAGGAGACCGTTTCTATGTCTGTGTATCCCACTGTGTCCTTAGTTGTAGATATTAGAAAAGAAAATGGCTCAATGGGTGTGTCCTGTCTAGTAGAAAGCTTTCCAGCATTCATCCTGTCCAATTAATGAATGGACTGAGGCTTGACTTATCCATGGGCAACACCTACTATCATCCTAAGTTCTTGAATTCTTCCTGAATTCTGGCCACTCTCCAGAAAGGCTCATGGTTTTTTGTCCAAGATATGTACCACCTCCAAGCTCTGTGACATGGCCATGTACTAGTTAGCTGAAAGGAATGGCAAGCACACCAGAAAACTCAGATATTGGTGTGACCAGGAAAGTCTCCATGGTGAAACCTTGCTTAGGGCATTTTGCTTAACTATTGTTCTGTGGCCCTGAATGTCAGGAAGCTCTTTGCCTCAGGCCACCCCTTTATAAAGCCAGAAGAAAACAGTTTTCAAATGGAAATGAATGGGCATCACCTGTGCCTTTTTGCTGAATTGTTTTGGAAATGGTTCTGTCTGAATCAGACTCTGGGCCCTGTGTGAGGCTGTGGCTTAGATTGTCAGTACCTCTTGCTGATCATAAGTGTACCAGACAGTGCCTTGATTGACTGGGATTTATGAAAATGATGTAGAACAGAGATGCCATTAAGTTGGACCCTCCTGAGAAGTGGGCCCTGAGCTGTGGTGTGCAGGTGTGTGATAAATCATCTGTGGTTGCGCCATGTGGATTTGCCATTGATTTCCAAATGGCTTGTCACTGACACGGTGCAGTGACCAGACACTTATATGTAAAGGTGTCTTGTTAAATGGATAGTGTTCAGGGCAATGTGCAGAATCAGGTTGCTATGGACAAGGGGGAAAGCTATGTGGGAATGAAGCCTGGTTGGTGCATTCTCTTGCAGACCCTGAAAAACCAAAAATGACAGAACTCCCTCCAGGACTGTGTTCCAGTTGAACTCCTTGTATTTCATGAGGCAAATACCAAACTCCCAGTGCTGCAGCAGGAAACACTACGAAAAGTGGAGGATGAACAAAAGGCTTCACAGTCCACACGGGGAGACAATTAGATCCCAGTGGCCACAGTTTACATACAAAGATAGAATTCAGCACTGCTGCCTCATGTGTATTGGAAAGCAAGAAAGAATGTCCTCCAGGTCACATAGATGCAGACCCAGCTTTGATGATCTTACTACAAAGGAAGCTAAAGCTACTGACAACATATATTTCAAGTGCCCATCTCTAGAAGTCTTTAGGCCAGCAGACCTCCATGTTTGTGGAGTGTTTACCCTGTCCCTTACTTTGGGATACTCCTCTACCACCTCCAAGTTTGTGAATTCCTGAATATTTTCCATTCCAGATATGTATTTACAGATTTTCTAACTCTTCTCCTCTAATTGTTTCTTATTTGGCGTGAAGGTAACGTCAAGGCATTGTTCTGGATGAGAGTGGGAAGATTTTTGTGTAGCACATATTTGCATACACATTGGATTCATTTTCTAATTTTCCATTCCAAAGACTGAATCCCTGACACTAACGCATACCCTACCAAACTTTGACTACTAATCCTAATATGATGGAGAAAAATAACAAAAACAGAATAGAAATACAAGCACTTCTGAAGAGGCATGGTGTATAGTTGGACTTGCCTTTTGAATGATAAAGTGTAGGTGTTATAAACCTAGTCAATTTTTCATTGAAATAGTTCTCCATGTGTTTTTTTTTCCTTTAATATTTATTGTTGGTTCTACAAAACATTACATAGTTCTTGACATGTCATATTTCACACTTTGATTCAAGTAGGTTATGAACTTCCATTTTTCCCCGTATACAGATTGCAGTATCTCATCAGTTACACATCCACTATTTTACATATTGCTATACTAGTGTCTGTTGTATTCTGCTGCCTTTCCTGTCCTCTACTATCTCCCATCCCCTCCCCTCCAATCCTCTCTCTCTACCCCATCTACTGTAATTCATTTCTTCCCCTTGTTTTTGTTCCCTTTCCCCTCACTTCCTCTTGTATTTAATTTTGTATTACCATGAGGGTTTCCTTCCATTTCCATGTAATTTTCCTTCTCTTTCCTTTTTCCTCCCACCTCTCACCCCTGTTTAATGTTAATCATCTTATCATGCTCTTCCTCCCAACTCTGTTCTTAGTTACTCTCCTTATATCAAAGAAAACATTTGGCATTTGTTTTTTAGTGATTGGCTATCTTCACGTAGCATAATACGTTCTAATGCCATCCATTTCTCTGCAAATTGTATGATTTTGTCATTTTTTAATGCAGAGTAATACTCCATTGTGTATAAATGCCATATTTTTTTAATCCATTCATCTATTGAAGGGCATCTAGGTTGGTTCCACAGTCTTCCTATTGTGAATTGTGCTGCTATGAACATAGATTTATCAGTGTCCCTGTAGCATGCACTTTTTGGGTCTATAGGGATTAGACCGAGAAGGGGAATTGCTGGGTCAAATCGTGGTTCCATTCCCAACTTTCCAAGAAATCTCCATACTGCTTTCCAAATTGGCTGCACCAATTTGCAGTCCCACCAGCAATGTACAGGTGTACCCTTTTCCCACATCCTCGCCAGCACTTGTTGTCATTTGACTTCATAATGGCTGCCAAGCTTACTGAAGTGAGATGGTATCTTAGGGTGGGTTTGTTTTGCATTTCTCTGAATGCTCGAGATGGTGAGAATTTTTTGATGTACTTGTTGATTGATTGTATGTCCTCCTCTGAGAAGTGTCTGTTCAGGTCCTTGGCCCATTTGTTGATTGGGTAATTCATTTGCCTAATGTTTAATTTTTTGAGTTCTTTGTATAACTCTGGATATTAGGGCTCTATCTGAAGTTTGAGGAGTAAAGGTTTGTTCCCAGGATGTAGGCTTCCTTTTTACCTCTCTTATTGTTTCTTTTTCTGAGAAAAATCTATTTAGTTCGAGTAAGTCCTGTTTGTAGATTCTAATTATTAACTCTTATGCTATGGCTGTCCTATTGAGGAATTTGGAGCCCGACCCCATAGTATGTAGAACATAGCCAAAGTTTTCTTCTATCAGATGCCGTGTCTCTGATTTGATATCAAGCTCCTTGATCCATTTTGAGTTAACTTTTGTGCATGGCGAGAGAAAGGGATTCAGTTTCATTTTCTTACATATGTAATTCCAGTTTTTCCAGCACCATTTGTTGAAGATGCTATCCTTACTTCATTTTATGCTATTAGCTCCTTTATCAAATATAAGATTGCTGTAATTTTGTGGATTGATTTCTGTGTCCTCTATTCTGTACCATTGGTCCACCCGCCAGTTTTGGTACCAGTACCATGCTCTTTTTGTTACTATTGCTCCGTAGTATAGTTTGAGGACATGTATCACTATACCGCCTGATTCACACTTCCTGCTTAGAGTTGTCTTTGCTATACTGGGTCTTGTATTATTCCATATGAATTTCATAATTGTTTTATCTATTTCTACAAGAAATGCCGTTGGGATTTTGATTGGCATTGCATCAAACCTATAGAGAACTTTTGGTAATATCGCCATTTTGATGATGTTAATTCTGCCTATCCATGAACAGGATATATTTTTCCATCTTGTAAGATTTTCTTCTATTTCTCTCTTTAGGGTTCTGTAGTTTTCATTGTGTAAGTCTTTCACATCTTTTGTTACGTTGATAACCAAATATTTTATTTTATTTCTTTTGAGGATACTCTCAAAGGAGTGGTTGTCGTCATTTCCGTTTCAGAGGATTTGTTGCTGATATTCAGGAATGCTTATGATTTATGATTGTTGATTTTATATCATGCCACTTTGCTGAATTCATTTATTATCTCTAATAGTTTCTTTGTAGACCCTTTTGGGTCTACTAGGTATAGAATCATGTCATCTGCAAATAGTGATAATTTAAGTTCTTCTTTTCCTATTTTTATGCCTTTAATTTCTTTCATTTGTCTAATTGCTCTGTCCAGTGTTTCCAGAACTATGTTGAACACAAGTGGTGAGAGAGGGCATCCCTGTCTTGTTCCAGATTTTAGAGGGAATGCCTTCAATTTTTTCTCAATTCAGAATGATACTAGCCTGAGGCTTAGCATAGATTGCTTTTAGAATATTGAGGTATGTTCCTGTTATCCCAGTTTTTCTAGAGTTTTGAACATAATGGGATGCTGTACTTTGTTGAATGCTTTTTCTGCATCTATTGGGGTGATCATATGGTTCTTATATTTAAGTCTATTGATGTGGTGAATAACATTTATTGATTTCCATGTATTGAACCAGCCTTGTATCCCAGGGATGAATCCTACTTGATCATGTTGCACAATTTTTTAAATATGTTTTTGTATCTGATTCGCCAGAATTTTATTGAGGATTTTTGCATCTAGGTTCATTAGAGAGATTGGTCTGTACATTTGTTTCTTTGAAGTGTCTTTGTCTGGTTTAGGAATCAGGGTGATATTGTCCTCCTTGAATGAATTTGGAAGTTCTCTCTATTTTTCTATTTTCTGAAATATCTTAAAAAGTATTGTTATTAGTTCCTCTTTAAAGGTTTTGTGAAACTCTGCTGTATATCCATTCGGTCCTGGGCTTTTCTTAGTTGGTAGTGTTTGGATGGTTTCTTCTATTTTCTCAATTGATATTGGTCTGCTTAGGTTGTCTATATCCTCCTGACTCAATCTGGGCAGATCATATGACTTAATAAATTTATCGATGCCTTCACTATCTTCTAATTTATTCGTTATAAGGTTTCAATATAATTTCTGATTATCTTCTGTATTTCAGAAGTGTCTGTTGTGATATTGACATTTTCATCCCTTATGATAGTAATTTGAGTTCCCTCTCTTCTTCTCTTCATTAACATGTCTAAGAGTCTGTCGATTTTATTAATTTTTCAACTTTTAGTATTGTCAATTTTTTCAATTGTTTCTTTTGTTTCGATTTCATTAATTTCAGCTCTGATTTTAATTATTTCTTGCCTTCTACTTCTTTTGCTGTTGTTTTGCTCTTCTTTTTCTAGGATTTTGAAATAAACTATGAGATCATTTATTTGTTTTTTTTTTTTGTTGTTGTTTTTTTTTTTTAGGAAAGAACTCCAAGCAATGAATTTTCCACTTAGAACTGCTTTCAATGTGTCCCATAGATTCTGATATGTTCTTTCTGTCTTTTTCATTTATCTCTAAGAATTTTTTTTATTTTTCTCCTTGATGTCTTCAATAACCCATTGATCATTCAGTACGTATTGTTCATTCTCCAAGTGATGCATGAATTTTCCTTCCTTCTTTTATTGTTGATTTTCAGTTTTATTCCATTACGATCAGATAAGATGCCTGGTATTATCTATACTCCTTTATATTGTCTAAGAGTTGTTCTGTGACAAAATATATGATCTATTTTTGAGAGGTATCCATGTGCTGCTGAGAAAACAGTGTAACTGCTTGATGTTGGGTGGTATATTCTATATATGTCAATTAAGTCTAGGTTATTAATTGTATTATTGAGTTCTATAGTTTCCTAATTCAAATTTTGTTTGGAATATCTGTCCAGTAGTGAGAGAGGTGTGTTGAAATCTCCCATGATTATTGTATGGTGGTCTACCAGACTCTTGAACTTGAGAAGAGTTTGTTTGATTAACATAGCTGAACTATTGTTTGGGGCATATATATTTATGATTGTTATGTCTTGTTGGTGTATGGTTCCCTTGAGCAGTATGTAGTGTCCCTCTTTATCCCTTTTGATTAACTTTGTCTTGAAATCTATTTTATTTGATATGAGTATGGACACTCCTGCTTGTTTCCGAAGTCAATATGAGTGATATGATTTCTCCCAACCTTTCACCTTTAGTCTATATATGTCTTTTCCTATCAAATGTGTCTCCTGTAGGCAGAAAATTTTGCGTCTTCTTTCGTGATCCATTCTACTAGCCTGTGTCTCTTAATTGGTGAGTTTAAGGCATTAACATTTAGGGTTATTATTGAGATATGGGTTGTTCTTCCAGCCATATTTGTTTATTTATGTTACTAAACATGGTTTGTTTTTCTCTTTGATTATTTTTCGCCCCTTTACTTTACTACGTCCCACTGTTGGTTTTCATTGTTATTTTCCATTTTGTCTTTCTATAATGTTTTGCCAAGGATCTTTTGAAGAGATGGTTTTCTAGCTGCAAATTCTTTTAACTTTTGTTTATCATGGAAGGTTTTAATTTCATCTTCCATCCTGAAGCTTAAAATCGCTGGATACAGAATTCTTGGTTGGAACCCAATTTCTTTCAGTGATTGAAAAATGTTATTCCAGGATCTTCTAGCTTTCAGAGTCTGTGTTGAAAGATCAGCTGTTATCCTGGTTGGTTTACCCCTAAATGTAATCTGCTTCCTTTCTCTTGTAGCTTTTAAAATTCTCTCTTTATTCTGTATGTTTGGCATCATCATTATAATATGTCTAGGTGTTTATCTCTTATGATTTTGCACATTTGGCATCCTGTAGGCTTCTAGGATTTGGGATTCTGTCTCATTCTTCATGTCTGGAAAGTTTTCTCATATTATTTCATTGAATAGATTGCTCAATCCTTTGGTTTGGACCTGTATACCTTCCTGTATCCCAATTACTCTTAAGTTTGGTCTCTTCATGTTATCCCATATTTCTTGGATGTTCTGCTCATGGTTTCTTAACAGTCTTGCTGAGCTGTCTATGTTCTTTTCAAGTTGAAATACTTTGTCTTCATTGTCTGATGTTCTGTCTTCTAAGTGATCTACTCTGCTGGTCGTATTCTCAATTGAGTTTTTAAGTTGGTTTAATGCTTCCTGCATTTCTATGATTTCTGTTTGTTTGTTTTTTATAACCTCTATCTCCCTGTATAGTTGATCTTTTGCTTCTTGGATTTGTTTATGTAATTCATTGTCAAAGTGATCTTTCATTGTCTGATTTTGCTGTCTAATGTCTCCCTGGAGACTCCAGATTATCTGAAGCAAGTATATCCTGAATTCTTTATCTGACATTCCATATGCTGCAGATACTACCTCTTCTAAAGTTCAGTTGACCGGCATTGCTTGTGGTCCTTTCTTTCCTTGTCTTTCCCTACTGTTCACGTTTCTTTCTGCTTGGTGAAACTTTTGTGTTATTGAATTTTAGCCCTAAATGTTTATATTGCTATTGTATTCTTGAAAAGTCTCCCTCACAGGCATAAGCAGTGGCTCTGACCCTCCTCCAATTGGGGCAATGTGCCTACCACACCAGCAGGCCGCTGGGCCTGTTCTGCCAGTTTGTAGCTGGTCCGCCTACCTTGCAGGAGCGGGCAGTTGATCTATCCCTCTGCGGGTTCTGGTCCTGTTCAGCCAGTGGGTAACAGGTCCACCTACCTTGCAGGCACAGGCGTCGGCTCTGCCCCTCCGCGCTCCGCTCGGCCTCTTCTGTCTGTGGGTTGCAGGGCTGTCTACATTGCTGCAGCGAGTGGCATCTCTGCCTCCCCGCAACCGGGGCGATGTGTCTACCACCCTGGTAGGTCGCTGGGTCTGTTCTGCATGTGGGTGAGAGGTCCACCTGCTTTGCAGGCACGGGCAGCGGCTCGGCCCCTCCCCAAACCTGGTTATGTGTTTAGCACCCTGGCGGGGCCTAGTGCCTGGTCTGTCGGTGTTCGCAGGTATGCCTACTTCGCAGGCGCGGGGGCCGGCTCTGACCCTCTGAAGGCAGCTGGGCCGCTTCAGCCGGTGGGTTGCAGGTTCACCTATCTTGAAGTCGCAAGGGGTGTCTCTGCCCCTCCGCGGGTGTCTGGGCCTGTTCTGCCTGTGAGTCGCATGTCCGCGTTCCTTGAAGGCATGCAGCGGCTCTGCTCAACCCCCAACCAGGGCGATGTGTCTTTCACTATGGCGGGCCGCTAGGCCTGTTCTACGGATGGCTCGCAGGTCCGCCTACCTTACAGGTGCAGTTGGCGGCTCTGCCCCTCCCTACTCCATGTGTTTTTAAAGTTAACAAATATGAGAATTCTTGTCTCCATTTCTCTGTACCCTATTCAGCACATGTATTTTTATATTCACATATAGAATCCTACCTGGTATCACACGTACATACTTGTGAGGTTGCTGACTTTGCAAATACAAATTTTGAGAAGGGATCACTCCTCCTAAATGCTGTTGGAACTTACAATTCAAACTATGGGTGAGCTCCCTAGTTGAACAACATTATACATAAATCGATGCTCAGAAAAATGAAGATTTTTGGATTTGTGGATGATATATAATTCATGATGTATTTCGATTGGCATATATATTGCTGCTTTTTAATGTATACGTGTGTGTGTGTGTGTGTGTGTGTGCATATATATATGTATAAACTCTCCAGATTTTTCAAAATATGAAATGTATGTGTCTTATTATATACTCCCTAAATTCATTGATGTTCATGAATGTGTATTTATATTCAATTTTTCATAAGAATATTCTCAGAAATATTAATCCACCTGAAATACATATTTGTTTCCTAATACTGAAATCTAACTTCAGTGAATGGTGCATACAAATCCTAATATTGCTACAGTAAATGACTCAGTTTAACGTCAATGCAAGTAGATTCCTATGGGTCATGATATGTATTTTGACATTCATTATTATTCAAAACTCGTACATTAATATTTCTTCAGTTTTTGCACATAATAGAATACATATTTCATTCACAAATTCACAAATTCATAGGCATTTTTTTCACTTTCAATTACTTCCTGCTTCAGAACATATGTATTCCCCCAGGTTTCTTGACTGCTCTTTTAATGAGACTTCTTTCCAAGCACATTATTTTCAATTTCCATAATCATTTTAGAAGCAAAACTCACACACACTTCAAGATAAACCATAACACTAATATTACCATTAGATGTATAACTGGTTGGAATGATTGTACGAATATCAACATAAGATTTCCAGTATATATTCAGATATCAATTCAATCCATTATTTAAATTTGGAACCAGTTATAGTATTTATTCACAGTATCGTCTATTCATGCATTATCTTTATATTCATTTAACACAGAGTATACCTATTTGTACCCACAATACTAAATTATATGTCTTCAAAATATTGCTCCCAGAAATGGTGGAAGAAATACTCATGTCACCTGATCTATATATACATTAATCACAGTAATATTGTGGAAACAAAAAGCAAGGTCACACTTATGATTGTACCAAATCCTAAATGGAAAGTGAGCATGGATTAAAAAAAATATCCATGTCCAGGTTGTCTAATGCTCTCAAATGTGAATCCTATTGGTGACTACATATTTGTTTCTTCCTGAAAATACATATTCAACCTCAACCCTGTTGAAAATGTCTAATCCTATGACTCACTTTATACTTTGCCTGATTTCCTAATGTCTCTATTGAAATCTGATTTTCTGTATTTTTCCCCAGTTCATCATTATGACTGACTCTTCACATGTGCTGACATTTACTTTCACTCTCTACCCAAAACCCTATTGCTAAAGATCTTTTGGTCCAAATTCTATACACACTCTTCATTCTAAACCTACCGAATATCTTCCTAATCCACCAACTATCCCTTTTGGACTGGATTTTCTCTTCGACATTCAATCATCCAAAAGACAAGGTCCTATGCCATTGTATATCAATTAATCTGAGACACCTGTGCAGAACATAATTCAAAGCTAAGAATCCCAATTATGGGGCCAATTCCCTTCTGTGCTTCAAAAATTACCTAGATTTCTTTTTTCAGACTTATATTTCACCTATATATTCTTGAAAATATCACAAAATTTCAATACCATTATTCATCCAAAAGAATGATTCCAAACCCAAATGGAAGCTGTTATTAACCTTAACCATACAATGTTTCCTCAATCTACCTTTACAGAAGAGGAGGGACAGAATTAGTCTTCCAATACAAGAATGGAGGGGATCTTCCACCTCCTGAGAACCTCAAAGTTCCATGCAGAAATGATCCCTGGAGAAGATGTAGGCAGCTATGAAGGACCTGAGAGAGCAAAAGTCATCTTCCATGGCAAACAACCCGGTCAGGATGAAGGGATGTGTCAGAATAAGCCTCACTCTTCTTAATGTAGAGAAGATGGACCAAACCAGTCCAGTGTGGACAGCTGTTCCCGGCTGCCTATGGTTGATATACAATTCTCAGTTGTGAAAGTATCACAGGAAATAGGGGCAGCCTCCATATCATGGGAAACTTGGAAGCAAATTTTATGACAAAGTGGTTTCCAAAGCAGTGACCTCATTCAGTTCACAAAGGAGGTGACCTTCCTCACTTCCTTGGTGATAGAACTCTCTGAAATTGGGATCCAGGAAGCCAGGCAACCAGAGGCAGTCCCATTACCATTCTCAGTGGGCTCACTTATTTGGATTTACCAGGAACAGAGTCAGTCTTTTTTGGTACCTACTGATGTGAGAATGGCCAAATTTCAGGAGAGCTCAGAAGAGGGGCCTTTCCTGAGAAAGCAGGTAGTTGCTCACAGCTGGCTCCTGACCACTTCACAGATTTGGCCAAAAAGACCAGATCTGAGACAGGACAGAATATTTCAGGAAACATAATAAGGCCCAAAAGTCAGAGGACACTCTGGATAGTCACAGACCTCTTTGGGGGAAGGAGGTGCCTTTGTGGGTGTGGGTGTGAGTTTGTGGTTTTGTCTCATTTTCTGAGAATAGGTAAAATAAGGCGGTTTGTTTGGTTTGGAGTGGACTGTTCCTAGTAAGTCGTTTCACAAAGTGAGTGTTTCTATGTCTGTGTATCCCACTGTGTCCATGGTTGTAGACATTTGAAAAGAGAATTCATCAATGGATGTGTCCTGTTTAGTAGAAACCTTCCCAGCATTCATCCGGCACAATTGATGAATGGACTGTGGCTTCCCTTATGGATGGGCAACACCTACTAATTTCCTAATTTCCTGTTTTCTTCCTGATTCTGGCCACTCTCCAGAATCTGCTCATGGTTTTGTGTCCAAGATATGTAGCACCTCCAAGCTCTGTGACAAGGCCATGTAATGGATAGCTAAAGGGAATGACTAGCATCTCAAAAAACTCAGATATCAGTGTGACCAGGAAAGCCTCAGTGGAGAAACTCTGCTTTGGGTTTTTTGCTAACAAATTCTTCTCTTCCCCTGAATGTGAGGAAGGTCTTGGCCTCAAGACACCGCTTTGTGAAGCCTGAAGAAAACAGTTTTAAAATGGAAATAAATGGGCATCACCTGTGGCTCTTTGTTAATTTCTTTGGAAATGGGTGTGTCTGAATCAGTCTCTTGGCCCTGTGTGAGGCTGTGGCTTAGGTTCTCAGCACCTGATGCATCTAAAGAATGATCCCATGTTTGCATCCAAAACCAAAATGGGAAAAAGATCAGTCATTGTTGATGAAGTCTCTCGCCTTCCTCTGTTAGGTTCCTGACCACCATCAAGTGAGAATAGGGATCCTTTGAATCAAATGACTTCTTCAAAGCCCTGCAAAGGCTATGCCATACATGCTTGTGTTTTCTCATGACTCCAAATCACATAAAGAATCTATACCCGACAGTCAGTAGGCCTCAAATTGGAGAAGCAGAGCAGTATTAAAGGAAGGCATATTTGATCCCTTCTGTTTCACAGGAAGGGTGTACAGGCCACCCTGCCTTTAGGAAAATGACGGGCAAGCGAGCTTATTTGGACACTATGTTGGGCTGCGCCCCTCATGGAAACATCCAGGCAGAGGTTATGAGGAGTGTCTATATGGAAGGAGATGAGGGCCATGTGGGAGTGTTTTGGTTTTAATTGTGGTTATTTGTGTGGCAGTTGGAAGCGATGACTGGGTCCACCTGGGCTTGAACTCTGGTGTGATACCCTAAAGAGACTGAGTCCTGGAACTGACCTCAGAGAAGTATTGCCATGAATTGTGTTGGGATATTAGGAGGCCACGCATGAGAGTCACCATTGGAAACTGAGATCTATTCCCAGCGTGGCTTTCCACAGAGCACTGGAAATCTCAGCCAGGGTATCACATAATTTTATTCTGAAACACTTGGCAGCAATAGTTGAGAGTCAAAACACAAATGCACTTCACATTGTAGACCTCAATGGGCCTGGCTTCATGTGGCCTTTTTGGCCACTCTTTGGGAAGTCTTGGTAGTGAGAGTTCTCCAGAGCTTTCTTTGATATGAGCTTCTTCACCATTTAATGGTTACTGAATTAAATGAAATACTCAGTGCCTCCAACTTCAACCTTGAAAGATGGGCTCGATAAACACCATGAAATTTTTGAAATTCCCATATCCAGGAGGCACTGGAGAACCATTGGATATCATGTTGGTGATCATGAGTGTACCAGACAGTGCCTTGATTGGCTGGGTTTCACGAAAATGGTCTAGAACAGAGATTCCAGTAAGTTGGAGCCTGCTGAATAGTGGGCCTAGAGCAAAGGTGGGCATGTGTGAGATAAAACATCTGTGGTGCTTCCATGTGGATTTCCCAATGGCTTCCAAATGGCTTGTGACTGACATGGTGCATCCAGCAGACCCTTATATGTAAATGATTCTTGTTATATGGATAAGTTTCAGGGCAATGTTCAGAATCAGGTTCCTATGGTTAAGGGGGCAAGCTATGTTGGACAGAAGCCTGGTTTGTGCATTCACCTGCAGACCCTGTCCCACCACACGTGATAGAACTCCCTCCAGCACTGTGTCCCAAGTGAACTCCTTGTATTTCGTGAGCAAATACTTAACTCCCAGTGTAGCAGCAAGAAATATCACAAAAATTGGAGGATGATCAAATGGCTTCACAGTCCACATGAGGAGACACTTAGCCCCAAGTGGCCACAGTTGACCCCGAAAGAGAGAATTCAGCAATGTTGCCTCATGTTCATTGGTAAATAAGAAAGCATCTCCTCCAGGTCACATAGATGCAGACCCAGCTTTTATGGTCTCACTACAAAGGAAGCTAAAGCTCCTGACAACAACATATATTTCAAGAGCCCAACATCAGAGCCAGTTTTTCCAGAAGCCTTTAGGCTAGCAGAGCTCCATGTTTGTGGAGTGTTTACATTGTCCCTTACTTTTGGAATCTCCCCTTCTACCTGCAAGTTTGTGAACTCCTGAGCATATTCAATTCCAGATATGTATTCACAGATTATCTTACTCATTTCCTCTACATGAGTTACTTGGGACGAAGTTAAGGTCAAGGCATTGTTCTGGATGAGAGTAGGAAGATTTTTGTGTAGCACATATTTGCATACACATTGGATTCATTTTCCAATTTTCCTTTCGAAATACTGAATCCCTGAAACTAACCCATACCCTACAAGACTCTGACAACTAATCCTAACGTAAGGGAGAAAAATAACCCAAACAGAACAGAAATACAAAAATATCAGAGGAGGCATGGTGTACCGTTGAATTACCTTTTCCATTATATAGGGAAGGAGTTTTAAATCTAGTCAATTTTTTGTTGAAAGAGTTGTCCATGTATTTTTAAACTTATCAAATATGTGAATTCCTGTCTTCCCCATTTCTCTGTATCCTATTCAGCACATGTATTTTTATAGGCACATATAGAATTGTACCTTGTATCACACATATATTCTTGTGAGGTGGCTGACTTGGCAGACACAAATTGTGAGAAAAGTTCACTCCTCCTAAACGCTGTTGGAACTGAAAATTCAACCTATGGGTGAGCTTCATAGTTGAACAACATTATACATAAATCCATGTTCAGTAAAATGAATATTTTTGGATACGTGGATGATATATATTTCATGATGAATTTCGATTGGCATATATATTGCTAGTTTTTAATGTCTGTGTGTGTTTGTGTATATATATATATATATATATATATATATATATATATATATATATATATATACACTGTCAAGATTTTTCAAAATATGAAATATATGTGTATTTTGGCCACTCTTTTGGAAGCCTTACCTGTGAGAGTTCTCTACAGCTTTCATTGAAATGATGTTCCTCAACATTTAATGGTTCCTGAATGAATTGAAACCCACAGTGCCTCCAACTTCATCCTTGAAAAATGGCTCTATAAATACCATGAAATTCCCCTGACCAGGTGGCACTGGAGAATCTTTGGATGTCTTGTTGCTGATCATGAGTGTACCAGACAGTGCCTTGACTGACTCGATTGCATGAAAGTTGTGTAGAACAGAGATGCCAGTAAGTTGGAGAGTGCTGAGAAGTGGGCCCAGAGCTGTGGTGTGCAGGTGTATGATAAAACATCTGTGGTGGGGCCATGTGGGTCTGCCATTGACTTCCAAATGGCTTGTGGCTTACATGGTGCAGCTAGCCGACCCTTATCTGTAAAGGCATCTTGTTATATGTAAAGGTTTCAGGACAATGTTCAGAATCAGTTTGCTATGGATAATGTTGCAAGTTATGTGGGATAGAAGCCTGGTTGGTGAATTCTCCTGTAGACCCTGACCCTCCACACGTGATAGAACTTGCTCCAGCACTGTGTCCCAGTTGAACTCGTTGTATTTCATGAAGGAAAAACCAAAAGCCCAGTGCAGCATCAAGAAACCCCACGAAAATTGTAGGATGACCAATTGGCTTCACAGTCAAGACGGGGAGACACTTAGCCCTCTGTGGCCACAGTTTACCTTCAAAGGAAGAATTGAGCACTGCTGCCTCATGTTCTTTTTGGAAAATAAGAAACCATGTCCTCCAGGTCAGATAAATGAAGACCCATCTTTGATGGTATCACTACAAAGGAAGCTAAAGCTCCTGACAACAACATATATTTCAAGTGCCCAACCTCAGAGGCAGTTTCTCAAGAAGTCTTTAGGCCAGCAGAGTTCCATGATTGTGGACTGTTTATCCTGTCCCTTAATTTTGAAAACTCCTCTAAAATGCCCAAGCTTGTGAACTCCTGAGCATTTTCCATTCCAGATATGTATTCACAGATTTTCTAACTCTTGTCCTCTAATTGTGTCTTACTTGGGTGAAGGTAATGTCAAGGCATTGCTCTGAATGAGAGTGGAAAGTTTTTTTGTAGCACATATTTGCATACACAATGGATTCATTTTCCTTTATTTCCATTTGAATTACTGAATCCATGACACTAACGCATACCCTACTAGACTCTGACTACTAATGCTAATATGATGGAGAAAAATAACCCAAATAGAATAGAAATACAAGCAGTTCAGAAGAGGCATGGTGTATAGTTGGACTTGCCTTTTGCATGATAAAGGGTAGTTGTTAAAAATCTGGTTAATTTTTAATTGATATAGTTCTCCATGTGTTTTGAAATGTATCAAATATGTGAATTCCTGTCTCACTTTCTCTGTTGCCTATTAAGCACATGTATTTTTATATGCACAAATAGAATCCTACCTGGTACCACACGTACATTATTGTGAGGTGGCTGACTTGGCAGATACAAATTGTGAGAAGAGATCACTCCTCCTAAACGCTGTAGGAACTGAAAATTCAACCTATGTGTGAGCTTCCTAGTTGAACAACATTACACATAAATCCATGTTAAGTAAAATAAATATTTTTGGATCTGTGTATGATATGTATTTCATGATGAATTTTGATTGGCATATATATTGCTACTTTTTAATATCTCTGTATGTGTTTTGTGAAAAATCTGCTCTCTATAGATTATTCAAAATATGAAATATATGTGTCTTATTATACACTCCTTAAATTCATTCATGTTCATGTATGAGACCACGGCTCATGCAACAGCAAAAGACATTTATTGAGGATCCAATCCAGCATGTTGGGGCTCCGTGCTCACTCATGAAGGGAGAGCAGCCCAGATCCCCGAGCAGAGGTTGAGCAGTGCTTAAGTACACTTTTTGGGGAGGGCGAGACTTTACATATATCACAGTCTCCTTTAACAAATCATCATACACTGCGGGAAAATCAAACAACAAATCCTAAACATGATTAGTTCATTCATTGGTGGGAACATGTCAGGCGGGAGGGATAGGTCAGTTCTAAAGCGGGGTACAGATTCCAATTGATTAGTTTAGGCCCTGCGATGCATATGTGCCAAGCCACACAGGGTCCTAGGTTATTAAACAACCAGGCGATCAGGGGGAATATTTACTGGGCAGTCCAGAAATTGTCCTAAAAGTTACAGGAATTTCAGATTTTTCATGTAGCATAGGAACTTAACAATACCTGGTCCTTTACATTTTAAATCAGGCCTTGAATCTTAGAAAGTTTACAAACCCGGTCTTTTACACTTTAACTTTTACACTTTAATTTCAATTTCTTTTACCCTTACAGATCACTCCTGGTTCACAAGAAGGGTGTCCAAACCACCCTGACTTTAGGCAAATGAGGGGCAAGGGAGCTTATTTGGGACACTGTCTTGGACTATGCCCCTCATGGAAACCTCCAGCCATATGTTATGATGAGTGTCTTTATGGAAGAAGATGAGGGTCATGTAGGAGTGTTTTGGTTTAAATTGTGGTCATTTGTGTGGCGGTTGGAAGAGATGACTTGGTCCACCAGGGCTTGAACTCTGCTCTGATACTCCTTAGAGACTGAATTCTGGAACTGACTTGAGAGAAGTATTGCCATGAATTGTGTTGGGATTATAGGAGGCCACACATGAGATTAGCCCTTGGAAACTGAGATCTAGGCCCACGGTGGCTTTCCACCGAGCACTGGGAATCTCAGCCAGGGTAACACATGATTTTTTACTGAAAGACTTGGAAGTCATAGTTGAGACTCAAAACACACATGTACCTCACATTGTAGACCTCAATGAGCCTGGCTTCATGTGAACTTTTGGCCACTCTTTGGGAAGCCTTGCCTGTGAGAGTTCTTCAGAGCTTTCATTGAAATGAGCTTACTCACCATTTAATGGTTCCTGAATGAATTGAAACCCACAGTGCCTCCAACATCATCCTTGAAAAATGGCTATACAAATACCATAAAATTTTTGAAATTTCCATGACCAGGTGGCACTGGAGAAACTTTGGATGTCCTGTTGCTGATAATGTGTGTACCAGACAGTTCCTTGATTGACTGGTTGTCATGAAAATGGTATAGAAGCGAGATGTCAGTAAGTTGGAGCCTGCTGAGTATTGGGGCTAGAGCAGTGGACTATACGTTTGTGAATAAATATCTGTGGTGGGACCACGTGGATCTGCCTTTGGCTTTCAAAATACTTGTGACTGACATGGTGCAGGCACCAGACCCTTATATGTAAAGGCATCTTGTTATATTGAGAGGTTTCAGGGCAATGTTCAGAATCTGGTTGCTATAGTCAAGGGGAAAGCTATGTGGGATAGACCCATGTTTCGAACATTCTCCTGAAGACCCTGACCAATGACACGTGATAGAGCTCCCTCCAGAATTGTTTCCCAGTTGAACTCCTTGTATTTCATTAAGCCAATTCCAAACTCCAAGTGCAGCAGTAAGAAACACCACGAAAATGGAGGATGACCAAACGGCTTCACAGACCACACAGGGAGACACTTAACTCCCAGTGGCCACAGTTTACCAAGAAAGAATTCAGAACTGCTGCCTCATGTTCATTAGAAAATAAGGAACCATTTCCTCCAGGTCACAGAGATGCAGACCCTCATTTGATGGTGTCACAATGAGGAAGCTAAATCTCCTGACAACTTCATATATTTCATGTTCCCAACCTGAGAGGCATTTTCTCAAGAAGTCTTAAGGCCAGCAGAGCTCCAAGTTTGTGGAGTGTTTAACCTCTCCCTTACTTTTGGAAACTGCTCTACCACATCCAATGTTGTGAACTCCTGAACATTTTCAGTTCCACATATGTAATCACAGGTTTTCGAACTCCTCTCCACTAATTGTGTCTTACTTGGAGTGAAGTTAATGTAAAGAAATTGTTCTGGATGAGAGTGGCAAGATTTTTGTGTAGCACATATTTGCATATTTGCATACACATTAGATTTATTTTCCTATTTTCATTTGAAATACTGATCCCTGACACTAACACATACCCTAACAGACTCTGACTACTAATGCTAATATGATGGATAAAAACAAAACTAACAGAATAGAAATACAGGCCTTTCATAGGAGGCATGGTATATACTTGGAATTGCCTTCTGCTTTATCAAGGGTATGTGTTATAAATCTTGTCAAATTTTCATTGTAATATTTCTCTCTCTCTCTCTCTCTATATATATATATATATATACACATACATATACTCTCTTGATTTTTCAAAATGTGAAAAACATGTGTCTTATTAAACACTATCTAAATTCATTCATATTCATGTATGTGGATATAAAATCAACTTTTCATAAGATTATTCTCAGAAACATTCAACCACCTGATATACATATTTGTTTCCTCGTCCTGAGGACTTACTTCAGTGAATCGTGCTTACAAACCCTAATATTTTTACAGTAACTGACACAGTTTATCATCAAAGCAAGTAGATTCCTATAGGACATGATGTGTATATTGATGTTCATTTTTATTCAACACTGGGACATTAAAATTTCTTCATTTTATGCACATGGTAGGATATATATTTCCTCCACAGGTTAGCAAATATATAGGCATTTGTTTCACTTTCAATCACTTCCTGCTTCAGAACACATGTATTCTTCTATGTTTCTTGACTGGTCTTTTCATGGTACTTCTATCCAAACACGTTATTTTCGATTTCCTTTATCACTTTAGAAGCAAAATGGACACACACTTCATGATAAACCATCACTGTAATATCACAATTATATGTATTACTGGTTGGAATGAATGATTATATATCAATAAAAGATTTTTTGTATATTTTCTGATATCAATTCAATACATTGTTTAAAGTGTAACCAATTATATTATTTATTCACAGAATGGTCTATTCATGCATTATCTCTATATTCATAGACACAGGGTACACCTGGTTGTACCCCCAATACTAATCTATACATATTTGAAATATCGCTCCCAGAAATGGTGGAAGAAATACTCATGTCACCTGATCTACATATGCATGTTATCACTGTAATATTCTGGACACAAAATGCAAAAGCCACACGTATGATTGTACCAAAGCCTAAAGGTAAACTGAACATGGATTACTAAAAACATCCATGACCAGGTTGCCTAATGCTCTCAAATGTCAATACTATTGGTGGCTACATATTTGTTTCTTCCTAAGATTATATATTCAACCTCAAAACTGTTGAAAATGTTTAATTTTTTCACTCACTTGATACTTTTTGCCTGATTTCCTAATGTCTCTATTGATATCAACTTTCCTACATATTTTCCGCAGTTCAACATTGTGACTGACCCTTCACATGTGCTGACATTGACATTCACTCTCTAACGTAAACACTATTGCTAAAGATCTTTGGTCCAAATCCTATACTCACTCTTCTTCCGAAACATACTGCCTATCTTCCTGATCCTATCGACTATCCCTATTTGAGTGGATGTTCTCTACTACATTCAATCATCCAAGGTACAAGGTCCTATGCCATTGTATATCAATTTTTCTGAAACATGAATGCAGAACTTAATTCAAAGCTATGTATCGCAATCAGTTGCCCAATGCACTTCTGAGCTTCAAATCTTACCTAGATTTCTGTTTTCATACTTATATTTCATCTCTATATTCCTATAAATATTGCAGGTTCCTAAGACCATTATTCATCCCGCAGAATGATTCCTAACCCAAATTGAACCTGTTATTAACCCTAACCATACACTGTTGCTTCAATCTAAAATTACAAAAGAGCAGGGACAGAGTTCACCTTACAATACAGAAATGTAGGGTATTTTCCAATTGCTGAGAACCTCGAAGTTCGATGAAGAAATAATCCCTGGAGAAGATGTCAGCAGCTATGAAGGACCTGTGAGAGCAAAAGCCATCTTCAATGGCAAACAATCTAGACAGGGAAAAGGGATGTGTATGCATCAGCCTCTCTCTTTTTAATGTAGAGAAGATTGACCTAACCAGGCCTGCGTGGAGAGCTGTTCCCACGTGACTATTTTGATATACAATTGAAACTAGTCAAATTGTGAAAGGAAGTAGGGGCAGCCTCTATCTAATGGAACCCTTGGAAGCAACGGTTAGGGCAAAGTTGTTGCCAAGGCAGTGACCTCTTTCAGTTCCTGAAGGAAGTGACCTACCTAACTTCCTTGGTGATGGAACACTCTGAAATTTTGATGCAAGAAGCAAGGCACCGAGAGCCAGTCCCAGTCCCAGTCCCAGTGGGCTCACTTGTTTGGATTTACCAAGTACAGAGTCAGACCTTCTTGGTACCTACTGATGTGAGGATGGCCAAATATCAGTAGAGCTCTGAAGAGAAGCCTTTCCTGAGATAGCAGGTAGTGGCTAACCGTTGGCTCCTCAAAGCAACACAGAGTTGGACAAGGAGACAAGATCTGAGACAGGAGAGGCCATTTTGTGGGGAACATAGTATGGCCCACCAGTCAGAGGACACTCCGGATAGTAACAGACCTACTTTTGGGAAGGAGGTGCCTTTGTGTGTGGGTGTGAGTTTGCGGTTTTGTCTCATGTTCTGAGAATAGGTAGGAAAGGTGGTTGGTTTGGTTTGGAGTCGACTGTTTCTAGTAAGTCTTTTGACAGGGCGACTTTCTATGTCTGTGTATCCACTGTGTCCGTGGTTTTAGACATTAGAAAAGAGAATGCATCAATGGAGGTGTCCTGTCTAGTAGAAAGCTTCCCAGCATTCATCCTGCTCAATTGATGAATGGACTGTGGTTTGCCTTATGGATGGGAAACACCTACTAACACCCTAAGTTCCTGTTTTCTTCCTGAATTCTCGCCACTCTCCAGAATAGGCTCATGATTTATTGTGCAAGATATGTACCACCTCCATGCTCTGTGACATGGCCATGTTCTTGATAGCTGAAGGGAATGGGAACATCTCGGAAAACTCAGACATCAGTGTGAGCAGTAAAGTCTCAGTGGAGAAACCCTGCTTTGGTCCATTTGCTTAACAATGGTCCTGTTGCCTTGAATGTCAGGAAGGTCTTTGCCTCAGGCCACCCTTTTGTGAAGCCTGAAGAAACAGTTTTCAAATGGAAATGAATGGGCATCTCCTGTGGCTCTTTGCTTAATTTCTTTGAAAAGGATTGTGTCTTAATCAGACACTAGGCCCTGTTTGAGGCTGTGGCTAAGATTCTTAGCTCCTGATAGATGTAAAGAAGATCCCATGTGTGCATCCAAAACCAAAATGGCGAAAAGATCAGTTATTGTAGATGAAGTTTCTTGCCTTCCTCTGATAGGGTCCTGACCTCCATCAAGTGAGAATAGGATTCCTATGGGTCAAATGAGTTATTCAAATCCTGCAGAAGTACTTGGGTTCTCTCATGATGCCAAATCACATCATGAATCTATACCTGTCTGTCAGTAGGCCTCAAATTGGAGAAGCAGAGCAGCATTAACAGCAGGCCTATTTGATCACTCCTGGTTCAAAGGAAGGGTGTCCAGGCCACGCTGAATTTAGACAAATGAGCGGCAAGGGTGGTGCATATTTTGGACATTGTCTTGGGCTGCGCCCCTCATGGAAACCTCCAGCTGGAGTTCATGATGAGTGCCTATACGGATGAAGATGAGGGCCATGTGGGAATGTTTTGGTTTTAATTGTGGTCATTTGTGTGGCGGTTGGAAGAGATGACAGGGTCCACATGGGCTTGAACTCTGGTGTGATTCCTCTTAGAGACTGAGTTCTGGAACTGACCTCAGAGAAGTATTGCCAATAATTGTGTTTGGATTGTAAGAGGCCACACATGAGAGTTGCCCTTGAAACCTGAGATCTAGGCCCAGGATGGCTTTCCACAGAGAACTGAAAATCTCAGCAAGGATATCGCATAATTTTATTCTGAAAAACTTGGTAGCCATAGTTAAGAGTCAAAAGACACATGGACCTCCCGTTGTAGACCTCAATAGGCCTTGCTTCATGTGACCTTTAGGCCAGTGTTTAGGAAGCCTTGCCTGTGAGAGTTCCTCAGAGCTTTCATTGAAATGAGCTTCCTCCCCATGTAATGGTTCCTGGAAGAAAAGAAAAACCAAAGTGCCTCCAACTTCATTCTTGAAAAATGGATAGATAAATACCATGATATTTTTGAAATTCCCAATGACCAATTGGCACTGGAGAACCATTGGATGTTCTGTTGCAGACAGTGGCTTGATTGTTGTGTTACAGACAGTACCTTGATTGACTGGGTTTCATGAAAATGGTAGAGAACAGAGATGCCAGTAAGTTGGAGCCTGCTGAATAGTGGGCCTAGAGCAGTGGTGTGCAGGTGTGTGATAATACAACTGTGGTGTGGCCATGTGGATCTGCCATTGGCTTCCAAATAGCTTGTGACTGACTTGGTACAGCCAGCAGACAATTATATGAAAAGGCATCTTGTTATATGGAGAGGTTTCAGGGCAATGTTCAGAATCAGGTTGCTATGGTCAAGGGGGCAAGTTATGTGGGATAGAACCCTGGTTGGTGAATTCTCCTGCAGACCCTGACCCAACACACGTGACAGAACTCCCTCCAGCCCTATATCCTAGTTGAACTCCTTGTATTTCATGAAGCAAATACCAACCTTCCAGTGCAGCATCAAGAAACACCACAAAAAGTGCAGGATGACCAAATGGCTTCACACTCCACTCAGGGAGACAATAAGCTTCCAGTGGCCACAGTTTACCAACAAAGAGAGAAATCAACACTGGTACCACATGTTCAATGGAAAATAAGAAACGATGTCGTCCAGGTCACATAGATGCACATCCAGCTTTGATGGTCTCACCAGAAATGAAGCTAAAGCTCCAGACAACAAGATATATTTCAAGTGTCCAAACTCAGAGGCAGTTTTTCAAGAAGGCTATTGGACAGCAGAGTTCCATGTTTGTGGAGTGTTTACACAGTCACTTACTTTTGGAAACTCCTCTACCACCTCCAAGGTTGTGAACTCCTGAGCATTTTCCATTCCACATATGTATTCACAGATTTTCTAAATCTTCTCTTCGAATTGCATCTTACATGGGGTGAAGGTAAAGTCAAAGGATTTATCTGGATGAGAGTGGGAAGACTTTTGTGTAGGACATATTTGCATACATATTGGATTCATTTTCCAATTTTCCATTTCAAATACTTAATCCCTGACACTAAACCATACCCTATTAGTCTCTGACTACTAATCCTAATATGAGGCAGAAAAATAACACAAACATAATAGAAATACAAGCAGTTCAGAGGAGGCATGGTGTATAGTTGGACTTGCCTTTTGCATTTTAAAGGTTAGGGGTTATAAATCTAGACAATTTTTTGTTGCAATAGTTGTCCATTTGGTTTTAAAGATAACAAATATGTGAATTCTTGTCTCTCTTTCTCTGTAGCCTACTCAGCACATATATTTTTATATGCACATAGAGAATCCTACCTGGTACTACACGTACGTTCTTGTGAGGTGGCTAACTTGGCAGATACAAATTGAGAGAAGAGATCACTCCTTCTAAATACCATTGGAACTGAAAATTCAATCTATGGGTGAGCTTCCTAGTTGAACAAAATTATACACAAATCCATGTTCAGTAAAATGAATATTTTTGGATCTGTGGATGATATATATTTCATGGTGAATTTTGATTGGCATATATTGCTATTTTTAATGTCTCTTGGTGTGTATGTGTGTGTGTCTGTATATATATATATATATATATATATATATATATATATATATATATACACTCTCTCCCCCTATTTTTCAAAATATGAAATATATGTGTCTTATATACACTCCCTAATTTTATTCATGTTCATGAATGTGGATTTATAATCAACTTTTTACAAGATTATTCTCAAAAAATTTCATCCACCTGAAATACATATTTGTTTCCTAGTACTGAAAACTAACTTCAGTGAATGGTGCATACAAATCCTAATATTTCTATAGTAACTGACACAGTTTATCATCAATGCAAGTAGATGCCTATGGAACATGATGTGTATATCGATGTTCATTTTTATTCAACACTGGGACATTACAATTTCTTCAGTTTATGCACATCATAGGATATATATTTCCTCCACAGATTAGCAAATTTATAGGCATTTGTTTCACTTTAAATCACTTTCTGCTTTAGAACACATGGATTCCTCCATGTTTCTTGACTGATCTTTTCATGAGATTTCTTTCCAAACACATTATTTTCGAATTCCTTTATCACTTTTGAAGCAAAACGAACACACTGCATGATAAACCATAACTATAATATCACTATTAGATGTATAACTGGTTGGAATGAATGATTTTATATCAATATGAGATTTCTTATATATTTTCTGATATCAATTCAATACATTTTGTAAAATTATTCACAGTATGGTCTATTCATGCATTATCTCTATATTCATAGACACAGGTTACACTTCTTTGTACCCCCAATACTAATTTATACATCTTCAAAATATTGCTCCCAGAAATGGTGGAAGAAATACTCATGTCACCTGATCTACATATGCATGTTATCACAGTAGTATTCTGGACACAAAATGCAAAAGTCACACGTATGACTGTAACAAAGCCTAAACGGAAACTGAACATGGATTACTAAAAACATCCATGTCCAGGTTGCCTAATGCTCTCAAATGATCATCCTATTGGTGACTACATATTTGTTTCTTCCTAAGATTATATATTCAACCTGAATACCATTGAAAATGTCTAATTTTTTTACTCACTTTGTACTTTGCCTGATTTCCTAATGTCTCTATTGATATATACTTTCCTACATATTTTCTCCAGTTCAACATTGTGACTGACCCTTCACATGTGCTGACATTGACATTCACTCTCTAACCGAAACCCTAGTGCTGATGAACTTTGGTCCAAATCCTATACTCACTCTTCTTTCGAAACATACTGACTATGTTTCTGATCCTATCGACTATCCCTTTTTGAGTGGATGTTCTCTACTACATTCAATCATCCAAGGTACAAGGTCCTATGCCATTGTATATCGATTTTTCTGAAACATGTATGCAGAACATAATTCAAAGCTATGTATCGCAATCAGTTGCCCAATGCATTTCTGAGCTTCAAATCTTACCTAGATTTCTGTTTTCATACTTATATTTCATCTCTATATTGATATAAATATTGCAGGTTCCCAAGAGAATTATTCATCCCGCAGAATGACTCCTAACCCAAATCGAACCTGTTATTAACCCTAACAATACACTGTTGCTTCAATCTAAAATTACAAAAGAGCGGGGACAGAGTTCGTCTTACAATACAGGAATGTAGGGTATCTTCCAACTGCTGAGAACCTCAAAGTTCGATGCAGAAATGATCCCTGGAGAAGATGTAGGCAACTATGAAGGATCTGAGAGAGCAAAATCCATCTTCCATGGCAAACAACCTGAACAGGATGAAGGGATGTGTATGTATCAGCCTTTCTCTTCTTAATGTAGAGAAGATGGACCTAAGCAGGCCTGCGTGGAGAGCTGTTCCCAGGTGACTATTTTGATATACCATTGTAACAAGTCAAATTGTCACACAAAGTAGGAGCAGCCTCCATCTCATGGGACCCTTGGAAGAAACTGTTAGGACAAATTTGTTGCCAAGGCAGTGACCTCATTCAGTTCCTAAAGGAAGTGACCTAGCTAACTTCCTTGGTGATGGAACTCTCTGAAATTGTGATGCAAGAAGCCAGGCACCGAGAGCCAGTCCCAGTCCCAGTCCCAGTGGGCTCACTGGTTTGTATTTACCAAGTACAGATTCAGACCTTCTTGGTACCTACTGATTTGAGGATGGCCAAATGCCAGTTGAGCTCTGAAGAGAGGCCTTTCCTGAGATAGCAGGTAGTGGCTAACTGCAGGCTCATCAAAGCATCACAGAGTTGGCCAAGGAGACAAAATATGAGAGAGGAAAGGCCATTTCGAGAGGAACATAGTATGGCCCACCAGTCAGAGGACACTCCAGATAGTCACATATCCACTTTTGGGAAGGAGGTGACTTTATGTGTGTGGGTGTGTGTTTGTGGTTTTGTCTCATATTCTGAGAATAGGTAAAAAAGGTGGTTGGTTTGCGTTGGAGTCTACTGTTTATAGTAACTCTTTTGACAAGGCGAGTGTTTCTATGTCTGTGTATCCACTGTGTCCGTGGTTTTAGACATTAGAAAAGAGAATGCATCAATGGAGGTGTCCTGTCTAGTAGAAAGCTTCCCAGCATTCATCGTTCATAAGTGATGAATGGACTGTGGCTTGTCTTTTGGATAGGAAACAACTACTAACTTCCTAAGTTCCAGTTTTCTTCCTGAATTCTGGCCACTCTCCAGAATGAGCTCATGATTTATTGTCCAAGATATGTACAACCTCCATGCTCTGTGACATGGCCATGTTTTTGATAGCTGAAGGGAATGGGAACATCTCAGAAAACTCAGATATCAGTGTGACCAGTAAAGTCTCAGTGGAGAAACCCTGCTTTGGGCCATTTGCTTACCTATGGTTCTGTTGCCTTGAATGTCAGGAAGGTCTGTGTTTTAGGCCACCCCTTTTTGAAGCCTGAAGAAACAGTTTTCAAATGGAAATGAATGGGCATCACCTGTGGCTCTTTGCTTAATTGCTTTGGAAAGGGATGTGTCTTAATCAGACACTAGGCCCTGATTCAGGCTGTGGCTAAGATTCTCAGCTCCTGATAAATCTAAAGAAAATCCCATGTGTGCATCCAAAACCAGTCATTGTGGATGAAGTCTCTTGCCTTCCTCTGTTAGGTTCCTGACGTCCATCAAGTGAGAAGAGGATTCCTATAGGTCAAATGAGTTATTCAAAGTCCTGCATAAGTGCTTGGTTTCTCTCATGATGCCAAATCACATAAGCAATCTATACCTGACAGTCAGTAGGCCTCAAATTGGAGAAGCAGAGCAGTATTAACGGCAGGCCTATTTGATCACTCTTGGTTCACAGGAATGGTTTCCAGACTACGCTAAATTTAGACAAATGAGGGGCAAGGGTTGATATTTTGGACACTGTCTTGGGCTGCGTCCCTCATGGAAACCTCCAGCCAGAGTTTATGATGAGTGCCTATATGGATGAAGATGAGGGCCATGTGGGAATGTTCTGGTTTTAATTGTGGTCATTTGTGTGGCGGTTGGAAGAGATGACAGGGTCCACATGGGCTTGAACTCTGGTGTGATTCTCCTTAGAGACTGAGTTCTGGAACTGACCTCAGAGAAGTATTGCCATTAATTTTGTTGGGATTGTAGGAGGCCACACATGAGAGTTGCCCTTGAAACCTGAGATCTAGGCCCAGGATGGCTTTCCACAGAGAACTGAAAATCTCAGCAAGTATATCACATGATTTTATTCTGAAAAACTTGGCAGCCATAGTTAGAGTAAAAAGACACATGGACCTCACGTTGTAGACCTCAATTGTCCTGGCTTCATGTGACCTTTTGCCCAGTGTTTGTGAAGCCTTGCCTGTGAGAGTTCCTCAGAGCTTTCATTGAAATGAGCTTCCTCCCCATGTAATGGTTCCTGGATGAATGGAAACCCCAAAGTGCCTCCAACTTCATTCTTGAAAAATGGAAAGATAAACACCATGAAATTTTTGAAATTCCCAATGACCAGGTGGCACTGGAGAACCATTGGATGTCCTGTTGCTGATCATGAGTGTAATAGACAATGCCTTGATTGACTGGGTTTCATGAAAATGGTGTAGAACAGAGATGCCAGTAAGTTGGAGCCTGCTGAGTAGTGGGCCTAGAGCAGTGGTGGGCAGGTGTGTGATAATACATCTGTGTTGTGGCCATGTGGATCTGCCATTGGCTTCCAAATGGCTTGTGACTGACTTGGTGCAGCCAGGAGACCATTATATGAATAGGCATCTTGTTATATGCAGAGGTTTCAGGGCAATGTTCAGAATCAGGTTGCTATGGTCAAGGCGGCAAGCAATGTGGGATAGAAGCCTAGTTGGTGCATTTTCCTGCAGAGCCTGACCCACCACACGTTACAAGACTCCCTCATGCACTGTGTCCCAGTTGAACTCCTTGTATGTCATGAAGCAAATACCAAACTCCCAGTGCAGCAGCAAGAAACACCACGAAAATTGGAGGATGACCAAATGGCTTCAAAGTCCACACAGGGAATCACTTTGCCAGAAGAGGCCACAGTTTACCTACAAAGAGACTTCAGCACTGCTGCCTCATGTTCATTGGAAAATAAGAAACCATGTCCTCCAGGTCACATAGATGCTGACCCAGGTTTGATGGTCTCACTTCAAAGGAAGCTAAAGCTCCTTACAACAACATATATATCAAGTGCCCAAACTCAGAGGCAGTTTCTCAAGAAGTCTTTAGGCCAGCATAGCTCCATGATTGTGGAGTGTTTTCACTGTCCCTTGCTTTTGGAAACTCCTCCACCACCTCCAAGGTTGTGAACTCCTGATCATTTTCCATTCCACATATGTATTCACAGATTTTCTAACTCTTCTTTTCTAATTGTGTTTTACCTGGGGCGAAGATAATTTCAAGGCATTTTTCCGGATGAGAGTGGGAATATTTTTTGTGGCACATATTTGCATACACATTGGATTTATTTTCCTATTTTCCATTTGAAATACTGAATCCGTGACACTAACCCATACCCTACTTGTCTCTGACTACTAATCCTAATAAGATGGAGAAAAATAACCCAAACAGAATATAAATACAAGCATTTCAGAGGAGGCATGGTGTATAGTTGGACATGGCTTTTGCATGACAAAATGTAGGTACTATAAATCTAGTCAATTTAAATTGAAATAGTTCTCCATGTATTTTTAAAGTTAAGAAATATGTGAATTTCTCTCTCCCATTTTATGTAACCTATTGAGCACATCTATATTTATATGCACATATAGAATACTACCTGGTATCACACGTACGTTCTTGTGAGGTGTCTGACTTGACAGATGCAAATGATGAGAAGTGATCACTCCACCTAAACGCTATGGGATTTGAAAATTCATCCTATGTGTGAGCCTCCTTTTTGAACAATGTTATACATAAATCCATGTTGAGTAAATTGAATATTTTTCGATCTGTGTAAGATATATATATATCATGGTGAATTTCGATTGGCATATATATTGCTACTTTTAATGTCTCTCTCTCTCTCTCTCTCTCTCTGTGTATATATACACACTCCAAATTTTTTTAAATATAAAATATATGTGCCTTATTATGCACTCCCTAAATTTTTTTATATTCATGTATGTGGATTTATAGTCAACATTTCAAAAGATTATTCTCGGAAATATTCATCCACCTGAAATACATATTTGCTTCCTAGTAATGAAAACTAACTTCAGTGAATGGTGCATACATATCCTAATATTTCTACAATAATTGACCCAGTTTCTCATTAATGCAAGTAGATTCATATGGGACATGATGTGTATTTTCATGTTCATTTATATTCGCCACTGGTACGTTACTATTTCTTCAGGTAATGCACATAATAGAGTATATATTTCATCCACAAGTTAGCAAAATTATGGGTATGTGTTTCACTTTCAATAATTTTCTGTTTCAGAACACATGTATTCCTCCATGTTTCTTGACTGGTCTTTTCATGAGACTTCTTACCAAACTCATTATTTTCGATTTCCATAATCCCTTTTGAAGCAAAACTCACACACCGTTCATGATAAACCATAACCCTAATATTACCATTAGATGTATAACTGGATGGAATGAATGATTGTATATCAATATAAGATTTCTTATATATTTTCAGATATCAAATCAATCCATTATTTAAAGTGGAACCAGTTATATTATTTATTCACAGTATAATCTATTCATGCATTATCTCTATATTCATAGACACAGGTACACCTCATTGTAAACCCAATACTAATTTATACTTATTCAAATTATGGCTCCCAGAAATGGTGGAAGAAATATTCATGTCACCTGATCTACATATACAATTTTACCCAGTAATATTCTGGACACAAAATTAAAGGGTCACACTTATATTTGTACCAAAGCCTAAATGTAAAGTGAACATGGATTACTAAAAACATCCATGTCCAGATTGCCTAATGCTCTCAAAAGTCAATCCTATTTGTGACAATATATTTGTTTCTTCCTAAAATAATATATCCAAAATCAACCCTGTTGAAAATGCCTAATTCTATCACACACTTTATACTTTGCCTGATTTCGTAATGTCTCTATTGATATCTGCTTTCCTACATATTTTCCCCAGTTCATCATTGTGATGGTTCATATGTGCTCACATTTACATTCACTCTCTAACCAAAACCCTATTGCTAAAGAACTTTTGTTCCAAATCCTATATTCACTCTTCTTCCTAAACATACCGACTATCTTCCTAATCCTACCGACTATCCCTTTTTGACTGGATGTTCTCTTCTACATTCAATCATCCAAGTAATGTTCGGGCGAGCGTCGGAGGAAGAGACCACCAAGAGTCTGTCTCATGGAACAGCAAAGGGTTTATTGGGGGTCCAGCATGCTGGGGCTCAGAGCTCCCTTGAATCGAGCAGAGAGCCCTGAGGGCATCTTAAGCAGAGCTTATGTATTTTCCTTGTAGAGGGCAGGGAGGGATGTTTATTGATGGGTCAGGGCGAGTGGGCAGTTTGCATGCAACCGGGTGAGGGAGTACATTATATATTTTGGAAGTTGGAGACAGCACATTCTGGGAACAAGATTAGCAAACAGTTCTCAAGATTTCAACAGTGTTTTGTTAAGCATACAGAAAAGGAGGAAGTGACAAGTACCATTTTATTAACCTTTCATTCCCCACATCTTCTTCTGGCTACTTTTAATCATAAAAGTGATCATTGGAGTGGTGTCACATTCTATGTCTGCTAGTGGGGTATTACCATAAGTTTAACTTGCCTAATTTGAGCTTGGAGAAATGAAATTACATGGTTGAACAAACAGGGTTTTATAGTTCGCAAGAATGTGAGGATTATTATTGGACTGGCCAAGGTTGATAAACATATATTTAACCAGGGGGACTGTGTGAACCAAGACTCAAACCACCCTTTTTGGGCCTCTCTCTTTCGTTGACACTCTTCAAGGCATCCTTTTATTTTACTCATAAATTTTTTACAACTCCAGTATGGTTGGCATAAAAATAACATTCTTCCCTCAATGCAGCACAAAGGAACCCTTCTCTCATGAAGAGGAGGTCCATCCCTCGATTGTTGTATAAAACAACATCAGAGAGAGAGGTTAAAGATTCCCACAAAGCTGTGATGGAGGTTTCTAATATCTTTAAGTTTGGGTCTACTGCTGCTTCTAATTGGGTATTTTGTTGTGTACCATGGACCAAGGCAGTGGTTCCTGTGACCTCCCCTGCAGCAACTCGTATTCCTAACAGGATGGCTGAAGTGAGGGATATATGTTCCCTGTGGAACCGGGTTGTATGCCCCCCTGTTTGATCTTCAAATGAACCTGCATCATGATAGAGCACTCTGGGTAACCTCTGCACCATTACACATTTAATCACCACTGTTGAACATTTAATGAAAACATAAAAATGTTTAAGTGTATAGAATTATACTGTTGTAGGAACAGTCAAGACAAGGCACCTAAGATAGCACCAAAGCTAGGGAAACAGTCCTATTTGGTTGCAAACGGATTCAGAGGGCATTGCTTCTGTTGTAATCAATTATTCCCATGAACCCCAAGTTTAGGAAGTTTCAGAATTTTGTACCCAACATGTAAGGGAATGTGCTCAGAAGTTCACAGTCAGCAAAAATTCACAAAAAGCAGTTTATGTTTATGTTTTTTTTCCTCTGTTCTGAGCAAATTAACTTTTCAAGGACACCTGGGAGGGGGAGAGATATTTTATCCCTTTCTTTTTTCCGCTTGCCAGCTATTACCATGGAGCCAGTTGGTAACTTCTTTATCATAGAAATGTAGCCATCTCTTTGAAGCCCCAGCTGAAAGTCAGAGGCCTTTTTCACATATTTTGTGAAAAACTAGTAAGGGGGTGTCTAGCTTACGAGTACTGATTGTTTTAGCCAGTGGCCAGTAGAACAGGGCCACATGAAAACAGGAAGTTTGTCTACACTGAACTCTTTTATAGGGACTCTTTTGCTGAACGTCCTAAAGTCAGCCATGGTGAAGACATCTGGAGAAGATCAGTTAAGACTTTTCTGTGGGTGTGGAACAGAGGGGAAAGACAGGGAAGGCGGGACTTAGAGCAGTTCTGAAGATCTGAGAATGAGTACGGAGAGATGTAAAAGAATAATGGGAAAGGGGTTTGGGATTTTCTAGCAACAAAAACTTGAGCAGTAGAACAGGTAGAAAAGAGGGGAAGATGGGAGTGTGTATCCAAAAAGCCTGCGAGGGACTTTAAATTCTTAGTAATCTGTTTTCAGTGATGACAAAGCACCTTTAAAGGCCATTTTTATTACATCTTGGATAGGGGTCTGAGGGCTCTTCTCAGCTGTTTTGAGCTTTAGGTTAGCTAGTAAAAGGACCTGGTGAAACCCCGTATGGGTGCTGACAGGAGAAGAGAGGAGTGAGTGGGTAGAGTGGTAACTAAGTACCTGCTACCTCAGCAAGGGGGCAATGGTCTGAGAACCGGCGGATGTTTGGGTTGTTGATCTAGTAACGGGATGGGAGAAATCAGGTTGTTGAGGCAGGAGTGACAGCAGAGAGACTAGAGCAGATGGCTGAGGGTGAGGATCTATTGGAGAAGCATAGTTCAGGATGTGAGCGAAGGATGGAAAAGGCCTCCACATAGGGGAATCTCTTTTCACGCCTTTGAGCCCTTGCCAAAGTTAAAAAGGTTCCGCAGAATTTGAGGATCTAGAGACCCCTCTGGGGGCCATCGATTTAGGTTATCTTATTGGTAATATGGCCAAAGCTATGTACTGAATTTGATTAGGAGTTTGGGTTCCATCACGCAGCCCCTGTATGCTCACATCCCCTTGACTTACAGAAGAAGTCGGCTTTTCCCCCACACAGCCATGGCTGTTTGTGGCTTTGATAGTTCACCGGGCAAACATAGTAATCTAGGCTAGCCGACCTGCATCTGGCTCGTGTGTCCCTACATCCATAATGTTTGTTTCCATTACATATGATACGGAAGGGATTTAATGGAATTTTAGTGGGATCCTCTTCTTCAAGGATATCCGAATAGGAAAGACATATAGCAGGCTGACAAATGTCTGGGTGGAGAGATGGCCACCAGGTCCCTAAGGGGGCTGTATGCAAGATTGATTAAACTTCTTCTCCAGTAGGAGTTGTGATCAGCCATCGCTGCTGAATGGGCTGATGAGGGTTAGGAATACTGGTGGTCAAGGGGAGAGTCTATAGCCTTATCCACATGGCGAATGTGCAATTTGAAAGGGTTTCCAGTCTTTTCCAGTTCCCAGCCAATTCCAGTTTCCAGTCAAAGTCTGGACAGGGCGCAGGCTTGAGATGAGAGGCATGGATCCAGAAAGTGATTCCATCTACCTTTACCACTGTAGGTGTTATAAGTAGCACCTGGAATGGTCCTTTCCAGCGGTGTTCCAGCGATGTCACCTGATGTCGTCTTACGAAGACAAAGTCTCTTACTTGATATCGATGTGGAGTCCCCTCATCCCCAGTTTGGTAGGCAGTGGCCAGCTGTTTTCACAGGTGTCTCTGAATTCTTTCAAGAGCTTTAAGTCTGTCAATCAAGACCTTAGAGTTTGTGTTAGGTCCCTTACTGGAGGAGGGGCACCATAGAGAATTTCATAGAGGGTGAGGTTACACTAAAATCAGAGTGGGTATTTTCTTCATTTAACAGTGCATAAGGCAGGAGCATAGTACAATCTTTTATTCCAGTCTCTAAGCTTAATTTTGTTAAGGTCCGTTTAATGGTTTGGTTCATTCTTTCTACCTGTCCTAAACTCTGGGGTCCATAAGCACAATGTAACTTCCAATTAATCCCCAGGGTCCTGGCTAACCCCTGACTTACCTGGGCCATGAACGCTGGTCCATTATCAGACCCTATTAACTTAGGCAGGCCGTATCTTGGAAAAATCTCTTCTAGGATATTCTTGACCAAAATTTGTGCTATTTCTTTTCTTTTATTTTTTCTTTTTTTTTTTTTTTGTGGGGAAGGCTTCAATCCATCCTGAAAATGTATCTACAAAGACTAGGAGATATTTAAGTCCATACCTTGCTGGCTTTATTTCAGTAACGTTCACTTCCCAGAATTGTCCTGGTTTGGTTCCTCGTATGTGCTTTCATACAGGAAGCTTGGAAGGGTAAGCATTTACCAATTGATGAACCCGACAGGCTTTTGTTACCCATTCAGTTATTTCCTTCACTGTGAGTCTGTTAGTGGAAAACTCTGTTCTTGATCCTTCAGGAATGCCTGCAGTTTCTTTGAACCAAGGTGAGTGAGTTGATGAACATTTGCTACTGACATAGTTAGAGCCATGATTATAGGAGTTTTTACTGAAAGATTTAGAAATTCCACTTGAGGGCCTTCAGGGTTAAAATTTATTTTGGCCCAGAGCTTGGTGAGCAGATCTCTGCCCATCAATGGGGCCAGGCATTCTGGGACTACTAGGAAGGAGTGATGGATTTTTTCTTTTCCCAGGTCCATGGTCCTCTTAATTGTCCAAGCAAAATATTTACTGCCATTAGACCCTTGAAATAGAGATTTTTTATTTGATAGAGGGCCCAATGTGGCCTTATGGGCTGAGTATATTGCCCCTGTATCCACTTCAAAGTTTACTGGGGTCCCCTCCACTTCAAAAGTTACTCTGAGCTCGGGGAGGGGATCTGAGCCCCGACGCTCTTTGTCATCCTCCAGAGTCAGAATGGCTGGCTGGCGTGGCTGTCACTTTCTATGTCAATTTTGGCCCAGTGTCCTTTTTGTTTGAGTAGGCACATTGATCTGAGGCCAAGGGTGGCCTCTGTCATGGGCCAACGTATACCTTATTGTCTCCCTGTTTCTTAATTTTTGGCCTATTTGTTGTTGTGACCTGGACCTTAGTCAACGCCTTACTCTGCCTTTTGTTTCTTTTATCCTCCCTTTGCTCCCTTCTCTTCCTCAGTTTCTCTCTTATAGTACACCTTCTCAGCTTCTCTGACTAAATCTCTCAAAGTCATATCTTGTAATCAATCTAAGCTTTGTAACTTTGTTTTAATATCCAGGGCAGTTTGCCCAATAAAGGCCATCATGACAGATGCCTTTTGATTCTCTGCCTGACGATAAAAAGGATTATAGCTCTTATATGCCTCCATAATTCTCTCTAGAAACATAGAGGGAGATTCATCAGGCCCCTAAATAATCTCTCTTACCTTGGCCAAATTAGTTGGTCACTAGCGGCTGCTCAGAGACCCACTATTAGAGCCCGGCGATAAGTGGACAGATGCTCCCTACCTTCAAAGGTGTTGGGGTCCCAGTTGGGTCGGTTCAAGGGAAAGCCGGCTTTGATTATGTTGGTAAGTTGTGTCAGATGCACACCTGGTCCGAGGATTTTTTTTAGCTTCCTGGAGAATTCCCTTTTTTTCCTCTGTCATGAAGAAAGTCCCTAGCAGTTGTTGGCTGTCATCCGATGTAGGCTGGTGTGAAAACATCAATGACTCAACCAGACCTGAGAGCCGGGTGGGGTCCTCGGAAAAAGGGGGATTGTAATTTTTTAAGTTACATAGGTCTGAAGAGAAGAACGGCCAATACTGATAGGCTTGAATTTTCCCCCCATGGCCATTGTCAATCATTGGTCCGTAGGGTCGAAGGGGAGGCATCCCAAGAGTTCCAGGGTTTTCAATCATTCACCGCCAGCGAGTTCCTTTAGCAGGGCCAGCTTCCTCCATGGGAGGAGGTGCTGTGTGTGCTGCAGGGGAATCACCTGGAGGGTGCTGGGCCGGCTTAGCTTCCTCCAATGGAGGAGAGGCTGAGTCAGCAGCAGGGGAATCACTTAGAGGGTGTTGGGGGTTAGAGGATGAGGGCAGGGGATAAGGAGGGGGAGGAGAGTCCCGTAGAGTCAAATCTGGTGACACAGTGAAAACAGAGCATGGAGGAGGAGGAGGAGCAGAGTGTTTGTGAGTTCCTGGGGGAAGGAGTCATTGCGGGGGCAGGGTCAAGGAAAGGCTTCACCCAAGGAGGAGGAAATTTGCAAAGGTCCTGCCTAATTAAAATGTATGGCTGTTGATCCAGATGACTATCTGGCCCCAGCTGAAAGACAATATCTCTGAATTTTAAATTAGTGGGAAGTAGAAAGATCCTTCTAGGGGCCATCTGACTCCAAAGGTGGGCCATTCTGAGGTACAGAGAGTCTGCCACATCCGGGGCTTTACTGAAATAAAGAGATTCTAAGCCCTTAAACGGACTTTGGTATAGTGATCAAGGGTCAGGGACAGAGGCATTGAAGTGCTCTCTCCCATAATGAGAGATACACAAACAGTGAAAGCAACGACACATTACCCAGGCAAGACAAGACAATAAAGACAGGCAACGGACGTTCAACACTGAGACCACCACTGAGTAGCCGGCAAAATCCGATGGACTGGCAATACTGAATCCAAAACAAAATATCACTGAGTCAAGGAGACTATTGTTCCTCGATTTCCCGAGTCCTCTCGGGCGTCCTCCAGGGACGTGGCCTGTGGTTCTGTAACACGACTGTCAGCCACCATCAGAGAGAGCTCACACTCTTCATTGACAGCCATTTTGCCAAACCCTAACCTGAAACCTGAAACCAGAAAGAGGCGCCTTACTTATCTGAGGGGGGTCCATTGGGGTCTCTCATCCACCGCTGCTTGATCTCTGTGGAACCTCCATATATAAAGGTCGGCTAGTGTCAGAGGAAGGGACAACCAAGAGACTTTAACATGCAACAGCAAAGGATTTACTGGGGGTCCAGCATGCTGGGGCTGAGTTCACTTGAATAGAGCAGAGAGCCCTGAGAACAGCTTCAGCAGAGCTTATATACTTTTCTTGGAGAGGGCAAGGAGGGAAGTTTATTGATGGGTAAGGGTCAGTGGGCGGTTAGTGCTTAACCGGGTGAGGGAGTACAATCTGCAGTTTGGCAGATGGGGACAGCACATTCTGGGAACAAGATTAGCAAACACTTCTCAAGATTTCAACAGTGTTTTGTTGTGTGTACAGAAAAACAGGAAGTGACAAGTACCTATTTTATTAAACTTTCACTACCAACTATCCCTTTATGACTGGATGTTCACTTCTACATTCAATCATCCAAGGTACAAGAACCTATGTCATTGTATATGGTTTTATCTGAGACAACTTTGCAGAAAGTAATTCAAAGCTAAGTATCCCAATCAAGGGACCAATGCCCTTCTGGGCTTCAAATCTTACTTAGATTTCTGTTTTCATACATATATTTTACCTATGTATTCTACATATATTCATATATACATATATATATATATATATATATATATATATATATATATATATATATATATATATATATCATAGTATATATATTTCATCCAGAGTTTCACAAATTTATAAGAATTTTTTTTCATGTTCAATCAATTCCTTCTTCAGAACACATTTATTCCTTCAGGTCTCTTGACTGGTCTTTTCATGAGACTTCTTGCCAAAAACATTATTTTTGACTTCCACAATCACTTTTGAAGCAAAACTCACACACTCTTCATGATAAACCATAACACTCATATTACCATTAGAATGTAACAGGATGGAATGAATGATTGTACAGCAATATAAGATTTTCTGGGTATTTTCAGATATCAATTCAAAAAATTATTTAAAGTTGGAACCAGTTATATAATTTATTCTCAGTATGGTCTATTCATGCATTATCTCTATATCCAAAGACACCAGGTACACCTATTTTTACACCCAACACTTATTTATACGTCTTCAAAATATTGCTCACAGAAATGGTGGAAGAAATACTCATGTCACCTGATGTCCATATACATTTTATCACAGTAATATTCTCGACAAAAAAGCAAAGGTCACACTCTGATTGTACGAAAGCCAAAATGGAAAGTGAGCATGGATTACTAAAAACATCTATGTGCAGGTTGCCTAATGCTCTCAAATGTCAATCCTATTGTTGAGTACATATTTGTTTCTTCCTTAGTTTATATATTCAACAACAACCCTGTTAAAAATGCCTAATCCTATCACTGACTTTATACTTTGCCTGGTTTCATAATGTCTGTATTCATATCTGCTTTCCTATATATTTTCCCCAGTTCATCATTGTGACTGACTCTTCACATATACTGACTGTTACATTCACTCTCTATCTGAAACCCAATTGCTAAAGAACTTTTGGTGCCAATCTTATACTCACCCTTCTTCCTAAACCTACCAACAATCTTCTAATAATACCAACTATCACTTTTTGACTGGATGTTCTCTTCAACATTCAATCATCCAAGGTACAAGGTCCTATGCCATGGTATATCGATTTACCTGACACATCTGTGCAGAACAAAATTCAAAGCTAAGTATCCCAATCAAGGGCCTAATGCTCTTCTGGTCTTCATATCTTACCTAGATTTCTGTTTTCATACTTATATTTCACTTGTATATTCTTGTAAATATCACAGGTACCCAATACCATTATTCATCAATCAGAATGATTCCTAAGCCAAATCGAACCTGTTATTAACACTAACGATTCACTTTTCCCTCAATCTAACTATACAGAAGAGCAGGGACAGAGTTTGTCTTACAATACAGGAATAGAGGGGATTTCCACCGGCAGAGAACCTCAAGGTCCATGCAGAAATGATCCCTGGAGAAGATGTATGCAGCTATTTAGGACCTGAGAGAGCAAACAACCTGCTCAGGATGAAGGGATTTGTCTGAATCAGCCACTTTCTTCTTTATGTAGAGAAGATGGACCAAACGAGTCTTGTATGGTGAGCTGTTCCCAGGTACCAATGGTTGATATACCATTTTAACTTGTGAAACTGTCACAGGAAGTAGAGGCAGCCTCCATCACATGGGACCGTTCGAAGCAACTGTTAAGACAAAGTGGTTGCCAAGGCAGTGACATAATTCAGTTCCTGAAGTAAGTGAAATACCTAATTTATTGGTGATGGAGCTCTCTGAACTTGGGATCCAAGAAGCCTGGCATCCAGAGACAGTCCCAGTCACAGTCCCAGTGGGCTAACTTATTTGGATTTACCAAGGACAGAGTAAGTATTTTTTGGTACCTACTGATATGAGGATGACCAAATGCCAGGAAAGCTCTGAAAGGGGCCTTTCATGAAAAAGCAGGTAGTGGCTCACCGCTGGCTCCTGACAACTTCACAGTGTTGGCCAAGGAGGCCAGATCTAAGACAGGACAGGCCATTTCGGGGGAACAAAGAATGGCCAACCAGTCAGAGGACTCTCCGGATATTCACAGACCTTCTTGGGTAAAGAAGTTGCCTTTGTGGGTGTGGGTGTGTGTTTGTGGCTTTGTCACATGTTCTGAGAATTGATAGGAAAAGCAGTTTGTTTGGTTTGGAGTGGACTATTTCTAGTAAGTCATTTGACAAGGCAAGTGTTTCTATGTCTGTGTATCCCACTGTGTCCGTGGTTGTCGACATTAGAAAAGAGAATGCATCAATGGATGTGTCCTGTCTAGTAGAAATCTTCCCAGCATTCATTCTGCCCAATTTGTGAATGGACTGCGGTTTGACTTATCGATTGGCAACACCTCCTATCTCCTTAAGTTTCTGTTTTCTTCCTGAATTGTGGGCACTGTCCAGAATGGGCAAATGGTATTGTGTTCCAGATATGTACCACCAACAAACTCTGTGACATGGCCATGTACTGGATAGCTGAAGGAAATGGCGAGCATCTCAGAAAACTCAGATACAAGCGTGACCAGAAGAGTCTCAGTGGAGAAACCCTGCTTTGGGCCTTTTGCTTACCTATTGTTCTGTTGCCCTGAATGTCAGGAAGGTCTTTGCCTCAGCCCACCCCTTGGTGAAGCCTGAAGCAAACAGTTTTCAAATGGTAATGAATGGGCATCACCTGTGGCTCTTTGCTTAATTGCTTTGGAATGGGATGGGTCTGAATCAGCCTCTTTGCCCTCTGTGATGCTGTGGTTAGATTTTCAGCACCTGAGGGATCTAAAGAAATATCTCTTCTGTATCCAAAACCAAAATGGCCAAAAGAGCAGTCATTGTGGATGAAGTCTCTCACCTTCCTCTAAGGATCCTGACCTTTATCAATTGTGAATCGGGATCTTTCGGGTCAAATGAGTTCTTCAAAGCCCTGCAGAGGCTATCCCAGAGATGCGTGGGTTTTCTCATAACTCCAATTCACATAAAGATTCTAAACCCCAGAGCCAGTAGGCCTCAAATTGGAGAATCGGAACAGTATTAACAGCAGTCCTATTTGATCACTCATGGTTAACAGGAAGGGTGTCCAGGACACCCTGACTTTAGGCAAATGAGTGGCAAGGAAGTTTATTTTGGACACTGTCTTGCGCAGCGCCCCTCATGAAAACCCCCAGCCAATGGTTATGATGTGTGTCTATTGGAAGGAGATAAGGGCCATGTGGGAGTGTTTTGGTTTTAATTGTGGTCATTTGTTTGGCATTTGGAAGAGATGACTGGGTCCACCTGGGATTGAACTCAGGTGTGATTCCCCTTAGAGACTGTGTTCTGTAACTGACCTCAGAGAAGTATTGCCATGTATTGTGTTTGGATTTTAGGAGTCCACCCATGAGAGTTGCCCTTGGAAACTGAGATCTACGCCCAGTGGGGGTTTCCACAGAGCACTGGGAATCTCATCCAAGATATGCCATGATTTTATTCTGAAAGATTGGCAGCCGTAGTTGAGAGTAAAAACACACATGGACCTCACATTGTAGACCACAATGTGACCTTTTGCCTACTCTTTGGGAAGCCTTGTCTCTGAGAGTTCTCCAGAGCTTTCATTGAAATGAGCTTCCTCATCATTTAATGGTTCCTGAATGAATTGAAACCCACAGTGCCTCCAACTTCATTTTTGAAATTTCAAAAACTTCATTTCTGAAATTTCCATGACCAGGTGGCACTGGAGAACCTTAGGATGTCCTGTTGCTGATCATGAGGGTACCAGACAGTGCCTTGATTGACTGTGTTTCATAAAAATGGTGTAGAACTGAGATGTCAGTAAGTTGGAGCTTTCTGAGTAGTAGGCCTAGAGCAGTGGTGTGCAGGTGTGTGATAAAACATCTGTGGTGGGGTCATGTGGATATTACACTGGCGCCAAATGGTTTGTGAATGACATGGTGCAGCCAGTACACCCTTGTATATAAAGGCATCTTGTAACATAGAGAGTTTTCAGAGCAATGTTCACAATCTGGTTGCTATGATCAATGGGGCAAGCAATGTTGGATAGAAGCCTGGTTGTTGCATTCTCCTGCAGACCTTGACCCCCCACACATTACAGGACACCCTCCAGCACTGTGTCTCAGTTGAACTCCTTGTATGTCGTGAAGCAAATACAAAACACCCAGTGCAGGAGCAAGAAATAACACGAACACTGGAGGATGACCAAATGGCTTTAAAGTCCACATGGGGAGACACTTAGCCTTGAATGGCCACAGTTTAGCTACAAAGAGATAATTCAGCACTGCTGCCTCATGTTCATTGAAAAATAGAAAACCATGTCCTCCAGGTCACATAGATGCAGAATCAGCTTTGATGTTCTCACTAAAAAGGAAGCTAAAGCTCCTGACAACAACATATATTTCAAGTGCCCAACCTCATTGTCAGTATCTCCAGAAGTCTTTAGGCCATTAGAGTTCCATGTTTGTGGAGTTTTACCCTGTCCCTAAGTTTTGGAAGCTCCTCTAAAACCTCAAAAGTTTTAAACTTCTGAGAATTTTCCAATCCATATATGTATTCACAGTTTTTCTGAATCTTCTCCTCTAATTTTGTCTTTCTTTGGGCGAAGGTTATGTCAAGCCATTTTCTGAATTAGAGTGGAAAGTTATTTGTGTAACATATATTGCATACACATTGGATTCATTTTCCAATTTTCCATTTGAAATACTGAATCCCTGACACTAGCTTATACCCTACTAGACTCTGACTACTAATTCTAATATGATGCAGAAAAGTAACCAAATCAGAATTGAAATACAAGCAGTTCAGAAGAGGCATGGTGTATAGTTGAACTTGCCTTTTGCATGATAAAGGTTAGGTGTTATAAATCCAGTCTATTTTTAATTGAAATAGATATCCATGTGTTTTTAAAGTTAACAAATATGTGAATTCCTGTCTCCCTTTGTGTGTAGGCTATTCAGCACATGTATTTTTATATGCACATATCGAATCCTACCTGGTATCACACCTACATTCTTGTGAGGTGGCTGACTTGGCAGATACAAATTGTGAGAAGGGATCACTCCTCGTAAACGCTGTTGGAACTGAAAATTCAAACTATGGGAGAGCCTCCTAGTAGAACAACATTATACATAAATCCCTGTTAAGTAAATTGAATATTTTTGGATCTGTGAATGATGTATATTTCATGGTGAATTTCGATTGGCATATATGTTGCTACATTTTAATATCTGTGTGTGTGTGTGTGTGTGTATACACACACACTCTACAGATTTTTCAAAATATGAAATACATATGTCTTATTTACACTCCCTAAATTCATTCATGTTCAAGTATGTGGATTTATAATCAACTTTTCACCAGATTATTGTCAGAAATATTCATCCACCTGAAATACATATTTGTTTCCTAGTACTGAAAACTACCTTCAGTGAATGGTGCATACAACTCCTGTTTATAGCCGCAGCCTAAGGGGCCCAGCAAACTTCCAGCTGCCTGCAAACTTTCAGCTGCCGGCTGATGATTGGCTCACAGTGGCCCCAGCAACATCTAGCTGATTGGCTCCTCTGAGGTGATGCTCATTGGAGATGCTCATTGAGCTGTTTCCCTGCCCTTTCAGACTGCCAGCTGATATTTGGCTCACAGCGGCCCCAGCAACATCTAGCTGATTGGCTCCTCTGCGGTGATGCTCATTGGGCTGCTTCCCTGCCTTTTCAGATAACAGAGCTGCTCATTGGGGGACTTTTTTGACTCCACCCACGTGACCCAGCCAATCGGCCTCAAGAGTAGGAGGATTGTGGGAAGTGGAGAGAGGCTTGTGTGGGAGGGAAAGGCTTGTGGGAAGCTGGTGGTGGCAGTTGGGGCTCTGAGGGTTTTTCCTGAGAGGCTCTTTTGCTTGGCGTGTGTGGTTCTAATAATAAAGTTACTTTCTTTTGAAAAGTGGCTCCTGATTGGGCCCAGCCAGACTGCAGCATTTGGTGGCTCACATGGGGAGCGACTGAGGGTAACTGATAAGGTAAACTGCTCGCCCCTGAGGGCAGGACGAGAGGATGGGTAGCCATTTTAAGATTCCTCTTTTGTTTTGCTTCACATTTGCTTTAAGTTGCCTGTCCCTGGAGACGAGTGAGACGGAAGACAAACCGCTCACATCTGAGGAAAAACTATTTGTGTCTGAGGAACAGATAGGGAGAAAGCCTATAATGATATTTTGTTGTTCCATTTTTATTTCATTCTATCTCTGTTTTGTTTGGTGTTATCTTGTTGGGTGTATTATAGTAGAAATATGGCATCAGAAATTAGGAAAAAAAACAAACTGAAAAAGTGTTAAGTAAATTGTTAGAGAAAGGAGGCATCTCAGTAAAATTAAGAGCAGTCAGGGCATACGTTGATACAATACAAAAATGTAGCCCATGGCTTTTTAAGGAGGAGTTGTTAAATATATCACAATGAAACCATCATGGTGAAGTTTTAAAAAGAATAGAAAAGAAAAGCCCAGGGACTCTGCCAGTTGGCACATTGCCATTGTGGACTTTCATATCTTGTTTGTTTAGTCCAAAGCATTCAGTTCAGACAATGGTAGAGGAAGGAGAAGACATACTGATTCAAGTAAAAGAGAAGGTCTCTCAAGTTAGTCAGACAGAGGAAAAAATTCAAGTAAAAGAGAAGGTCTCTAGAACCAGTCAGACAGAGGAAAAAAATCATGTAAAAGAGAAGGCCTCTCAAGCTAGTCAGACAGAGAAAGAAAGTGTAAAACAGTAAAAGCCATCAGGGGGAAATTTACAACAGGAGACTGCTACTAACACCTTTCTATCAAAAGAGGGTGTAAGTGTCCAACCAACAGAACCACCTCTACAGGAGACTGCTACTAATACTTTTCTATCACCAGAGGACGTAAGTGTCCAACTAACAAGGCCACCTCCATATGCTGGGAAGCCCCCAACCCCCACAGTTGATAGTTGGGATCCTGAGACAAGATCTCAAATATTAACATGCCCTATATTTGAGGTAGGAGGGCAGCGAGTTTACCATGCTTTAAATTTCAAAACAGTGAAGCAGATAAAAGAGGCTGTAACAACCTATGGTCCTCAAGCACCCTTCACTGTAAGCATGGTCGAATCCATTAATAACTTGAACATGAAGCCAGTGGATTGGGCTAATATGTGTAAAGTTGTGCTAAATGGAGGACAATACCTGTTATGGAAGGTTGACAATGAGGAATTTTGCAAGGAGACGGCTAGGCGAAATGCAGCAGCTGGTTATCCTCAGAGAAATCTAGATATGTTGTTAGGAAAGGGACCTTATGAGGATCAGCAGCAACAAATTGCATATGATTCTGGTGTATGTGCACAAATTGCTGTAGATGCAATTAAGGCATGGAAGACTTTACAAGGACATGGAGGTTTACAAGGTCAATTATCTAAAGTAATACAAGGAGCTAATTAACTTTATGCTGAATTTGTCGATAGGCTTATTCAAACAGGTACCAGAGGTTCTGGGAAAACAGAAAAAGCAATGCTATTACTAAAAAAAAAAAAAAACTGGCTTATGAGCAAGCGAAGAGTTGGTGCAGAGATATCATTAGACCATGGAAACATGAAGATTTAAACACATATATTAAATTATGTAGAGACATTAATGAACAAGAGCAAGTCGTGGCAACTGCAGTAAAACAGGCTTTAGATGCCAGAGACATTAATGAAGAAGGGCAAATTGTGGCAGCTGCACTAAAACAGGCATTAGATGCCAGGCCAAGAACATGCTACAGTTGTGAACAAACAGGACATTTTAAAAGGAATTGCCCATAGGAGGAGGGTTTAACAAAATTAGGTATTAAAGGAGAAGAATACCAAGTATTTGCCCATGATGCCGTAGAGGGAGATATTGGGCTAATGAATGCCGTTCTCAAATCACCATAGAGGATACTCCATTATCAAAAAACAAACAAGGACCAGGTGTCTATCCACAATGTTGTGGAGAAAGGCTTTCGGCTCCATTGCCAAAAAATGGACAGGGGGGCCCAATGCTCCGGGTCCCAAAACCACAAATATATGGAGCATATGAGGAACCCAGCAACCCCATCTGGTTCTTGCCCAGGACACATTGTCCATCAAATCCCTCATTACACAAACCAGAGGGAGTGCAGGGTTGGACATCTGTGCCTCCACCAGATCAGTATTAACTCCAGAGATGGGAGTTCAAATCATTCCCAGAGGGGTAAAAGAACCTCTTCCCAAAGGAACAGTAGGCTTATTATTGGGTCACAGCTCTTCTACTCTAAAAGGACTCATGAGAAATCCTGGGGTAATTGATCCTGATTATGAAGGTGAAATAAAAATTATTGCCAGTGCTCCAAAGGATATATCAGTAATATCACCAGGAGATAGAATAGCACAGTTACTAATAATACCCAGCCTACATGATAAATTTTCCAGTCATACTTAGAAAGAGGTTACAAGGGATTAGGCTCCACAGGTGTAGATTGGGCTATGCTTTCTTTAAATTTAGATTCTCGCCCCTTGCTAAAACTTAATATTCAAGGACATGAATTTAATGGGCTACTGGATACAGGTGCAAACCTTAGCATCATCTCTCGTCAAGAATGGCCAAAACATTGGCCATTACAACAAGCCACTCAAATGCTTGGAGGCCTAGGAGTGGCGACTAATCCCCATAGAAGTGCAATGGTATTAGATTGGAAGGATCCTGAAGAATGTGAAGGAACTATACAGACAGATGTATTGGATGATCTCCCCGTAAATTTATGGGGACGAGAAGTCCTAGATCAATTAGGTTTGACATTAACAAATAACATTAAAAAAATGCACCCACTATTATTACTAGACAAGGTTTTAAAAGGAAAAAGATTAGAAAAACAAGAACAAGGTATAGCAGCACCAATACAAATAGATTAAGGAACAGAGAGACATGGGTTGAATTTTCAGAAAGAGCCACTGAGACAATAAATATTACTTGGAAATCAGAAAGACCAGTATGGGTTCCTCAGTGACCCCTGACTAAAGAAAAGATACAAGCAGCCCATGACCTGGTCAAACAACAATTAGCAGAAGGACATATACAACTGGCTGTATATCCCCATAATACTCCCATTTTTGTCATCAAAAAGAAATCTGGTAAATGGAGATTATTGCAAGATTAAAAAGACATTAATAATAAGATGGTTATTATGGGACCTGCTCAATCAGGGATTTCTCAATTCTCTGGTTTGCCAAAAACCTAGTATGTTTTACTTATAGATATTAAAGATTTTTTTTTTCAATTCCAATTCATCCTGAGGATAGTCCACGTTTTGCATTTACTATCCCTGCACTTAATCATGAAGGTTCTGATCAGAGATATGAATGGAAAGTACTGCCTCAAGGGATGGCTAACAGCCCAACAATGTGTCAAATTTATTTTAACAAAGTAATCCAGCCACTTAGAAATCAAAATCCTGAACTACAAATATTTCACTATATGGATGATGTATTATTAGCACACAAAGCTAAAAACACATTGCTAGAATGTTATGCCACACTTACAAACTTATTAAAAAATAATCTAGATATAGCAATAGATAAAGTACAATTAAATTTTCCAATTAATTATTTAGGTGTTCTATTATCCTCAACCATGTACCGCCACCACAAATTCAAATAAAAGTAGATGAACTCAAAACACATAACGACTTTAAAAAGTTATTAGGAGACATAAATTGGATAAGGCCTTATCTAGGTATACCAACAGGAGAGTTGGGATATTTATTTGATATCCTAAAAGGTCCATCATATCTCAATTCATGGTACATGTTAACGCCTGAAGCAAGAAAGGCATTAAAAATCATTGAAACATATATGGAAAATATGCAATTGGATAGAATTGATATAAGTTTGCCTTTATTATTTATTGTCTACCAACAAAAACTATTCCTACAGGAGTATTTTTGCAAGAAGGTCCATTATTATAGATACATTTATCTTATTCTCCTAACACTATTCTTACTAGGTATCCTGAGGCTATAGGACAATTAATACTCAAAGGAATAAAAGCAGCAAAGTGAGTGCTTGGGATTTCTCCCAATAAAATTATTACTCCACATACTCTGAATCAAATTGATGAGTTAGTTAATGAGTTAAATACTTGGGCAATAATCATGTGCAAATCTAATGTTTCATTTCATAATCACTTACCATCTAATCCTTTATTGTCTTTTTGTTCATCGCATCCTGTAATTTTTCCAAAATTGACAAGAAAAACACCTATCATGAATGCTCCAAATATATTCACTGATGGATCAAATAATGGTACAGCAGCAATAGTTACACCTGATCAAACTTTTACATTTCTAGTACCCAAACAATCAGCTCAAAAGCTAGAGCTTAATGCAGTATTACAAGCTTTTGTGATGTTTAAAGATTCTGTATTCAATTTTTTTTGATAGTCAGTATATAGTTAACGCTATAGTATGCCTTGAAGATGTTGGTAGGATTTCCCTTTCCTCTACTGTTTTCTCCTTGCTTTCCACTATACAAAGTATAATCTGGGACAGAAAAGATCCATTCTTTATAGGACATATGAGGGCACATACAGGATTGCCTGGAGCCCTCAGTTTGGGCAATGATTTAGCAGATAAACTACACATGCCATACATATTTTCTCTACACTAGAAGAAGCTATAAATTTTCATAAAAAGTTCCATGTCAAAGCTAATACCTTACAAAAGCCTTCTTAAATAACTATGGAAAAAGCTAGACAAATAATAAAACAATGTCAAAATTGTGTGACCTTTTTACCACAAGTTAATCTTAGAGTCAATCCTAGAGGATTGATACCCAACCATATTTGTCCGATAAACATCACACACTTGCCAGGATTTGGAAAATTAAAATATTTGTATGTTACAGTTGATACTTCTTCTGGATTTTTGGTGGGCACCCTTCATGCCGGAGAAAAAACTAAAGATATTATCACTCATTGCTTACAAAATTTTGCTACTGTGGGCGTTCCCAAACAGTTAAAAACAGATAATGCCCCTGGTTATACTTCTACCTCTTTTAAACAATTTTGGTCATCATTTGGCATTACTCATATAACAGGAATTCCATACAATCCACAGGGACAAGGCATAGTTGAAAAAGCTCATCAAACTATTAAAAAGTACTTAGTAAAGCAAAAAGACGCAATTGGGAAAGGGTATATATTCCCCAAAGACAAACTTAAAATAACCCTTTTTGTTCTAAACTTTTAAAATTTGGATTCATCAGGACTTAGTGCTGTGGAAAGGCATATGTGTCCAAAAAATGTGCATAAGCCCAAGGTTCTTTGGAAAGATATTCTAACAGGACAATGGAAAGGTACTGACCCAGTAATTGTCTGGAGTCGGGGGTCTGTTTGTCTGTTTCCACAGGGAAAACAGCAGCCGATTTGGATTCCAGAGAGATTAACCAAGGTCCTGACCCAATGATTGTCTGGAGTCGGGGGCCTGTTTGTGTGTTTCCACATAGAGAACAACAGCCGATTTGGATTCCAGAGAGATTAACTAAAGCGATTTCTACAGAACAAAAAGAAGATGATTTGACTCAAGTCCATATCAGCTGATATCCAAAATTCCAGTTTGGCTACCCTTACATCTAAGATAGAACCAGGATGCTTTTTTCAATATCTATTTTATTATTGCCTTTTCCCACATTTTATTTTGTTTTTTTTTTTTTTTTGAGCTCATACATACCAAGTTTAATGTTTTGCTGATCAGTTCTATTTTTTGACAATAGAGTTTTTAAACATTGCAATGGAGATTTCACATGTAAAATGTTATAAGGCCTTTACTATTAGGTTATGTGTTGTATGTATTATATTATGTGTGCACACTTGTGTTTTGTGTTATATGTTTGAATGTTCTAATCTCCATATATCATATATGATGAGGGCTCATGAAAATATTGATCCAAATATTTTTTTTATTCACATTATTTAAATGGTTTAATTTAAATTGGGTAAACAGCTGTTGAGGATTGTTTTAAAATGTGAACAAAAAAGGAGGTTAACAGATCTGTTTGTTTTCTTTCACATTTCCTTTTTATTATATTTAATAATTCTCTCCAAGACAATGTAAATTCTTAAGAAAATTGTTTTCTTTCAGTGCTTTCTGGAATGTTACATAATTTTTTCTTTAGCCATTATTGCCAGAATTTCTATCTTCGTCACAGTGCTGGTGAAATCAAAGATAAAACCAATCTATAGCTTCTGCAATAGCCATCACTGAACTGCTTGCAGAACTTGCCTGGAAACATTGTGAACTCACATGTATGCATTGTAAACTATCTGTTTGTGCAGCAACTTTTGGTAGTGTTGGGTTATATTTGATGATGATGTCATTGGTGGTACAATTTTTCCAAAAGGAACCTTCAATTGGCTGGGTGTATCTTCCTCCCTTCTGAGTGTCATGATTGTCCAGCTAAAGTTTGGAGGCCATCAGACGTGAGACAAAGAACCTCAACCCCCCCCCGCTGGTACAAAGACCTCTCCACAGGTGTGGCTGTATACTGGACCGGTAGTCAGTGACGGGTAAGATCCAATTGCAATGGTACCCACTTAATGGTAAGGACCATATGTACTATTGGACAACCTAAGGCAGGCACTGTCCCTAAGCCACATGTAGGTTGTTTAATCAGAGAGGGGGAGATGTTGAGAGCCAAAGCCGAAGGGGCCCCAGCAAAATTCTAGCTGCCAGCAAACTTCCAGCTGCCAGCTGATGATTGGCTCAAAGCGGCCCCCAGCAGCATCTAGCTGACTGGCTCCTCTGCAGTGATGCTCATTGGGCTGTTTCCCTGCCCTTTCAGACCACGGAGTTGCTCATTAGGGGACTTTAATGGCTCCGCCCACATGACCCAGCCAATCAGCCTCAAGAGCAGGAGGATTGTGGGAGGTGGAGAGAGGCTTGTGTGAGAGGAAGAGCCTTTTGGGAAGCCAGTGGTGGCAGTTGGGGCTCTGAGGTTTTATCCTGAGAGTCTGTTTTGTTTGGCATGTGTGGTTTTAAAAATAAAGTTAGTTTCTTTTGACAAGTGGCTCCTGATTGTGCCCAGCAAGACTGTGGCACTATCCTAATATTTCTACAATAACTGACCCAGTTTATCAGCAATGCAAGTAGATTCTTATGGGACATGATTTTAATTTTGACGTGCATTTTTATTCAACACTGGTACATTACTATTTCTTCAGTTTATGCACATCAGAGGATATATATTTCCTTCACAGGTTAGCAAATATATAGGCATTTGTTTCACTTTCGCTCACTTCCTGCTTCAGAACACATGTATTACTCCAGGTTTCTTAACTGGTCTTTTCATGAGACTTCTTTCCAAACACATTATTTCCGATTTCCTTTATAATTGTTGAAGCAAAACTCACACACCTTTCATGAAAAACCATAACTATAATTTTACAATTAGATGTATAACTGGTTGGAACGAATGATTGTATATCAATATAAGATTTCTTATATATTTTCTGATATCAATTCAATCTATTATTTAAAGTGGAATCAGTTATATTATTTATTCACAGTATGGTCTATTCATGCATTATTTCTATATTCATAGACACAGGGTACACCTCTTTGTACCCCCAATACTAATTTATATGTCTTCAAAATATTGCTCCCAGAAATGGATTAAGAATTACTCATGTCACCTGATCTAAATATGCATGTTATCACAGTAATATTATGCACACAAATTGAAAAATTCACACGTGTGATTGTACCAATGCCTAAATGGAAACTGAACATAGATTACTAAAAACATCCATCTCCAGGTTGCATAATGCTCTCAAATGTCAATCCTATCAGTGACTGCATATTTTTCTTCCTAAGATAAGATATTCAACCTCAAAACTGTTGAAAATGTCTAATACTATCACTCACTTAATACTTTGCCTGATTTCCTAATGTCTCTATTAATATCTGCTTTCCTACATATTTTCCCCAGTTAATCATTGTGATTGACCCTTCACATGTGCTGACATTGATATTCACTCTCTATCCGAAACCCTATTGCTAAAGAACTTTTGCTACAAATCCTAAATTAACTGTTGTTCCAAAATCTACAGATTATCTTCCTTATCATATTGATTATCCCTGTTTGAGTGGATGTTCTCCTCTACATTCAGTCATCCATGGTACAAGTCCTATGGCATTGTATATCAATTTATCGGAGACATGTGTGCAGAACGTAATTCAAAGCTACGTATCGCAAACAATTGCCCCATGCACTTCTGAGCTTCAAATCTCACCTAGATTTCTGTTTAAATACTTATATTTCACCTCTGTATTCCTATAAATATTGCAGGTTCCCTATACCATTATTCATCTTGCAGAATGATTCCTAAACCAAATGGATCCTGATTTTATCCCTAACCATACACTGTTGCCTCAATCTAAAATTACAAAAGAGCAGGGACAGAGTTCGTCTTACAATACAGGAATGTAGAGGATCTTACACCTGCTGAAAACCTCAAATTTCCATGCAGAAATGATCCCTGGAGAAGATGTAGGCATCTATGAAGCCCCTGAGAGAGCAAAAGCCATCTTTCAAGGCAAACACCTTGTGATAACGAAGGGATGTGTATGAATCAGCCTCTCTCTTCTTAATATAGAGAAGATGGACCAAACCAGGCCTGCGTGGAGAGCTGTTTCCGGGTGGCCATTGTTGATATACCATTCAAACTTGTCAAAGTGTCACAGGAAGTAGGGGCAGCCTCCATCTCATGAGACCCATGAAAGCAACTTTTAGGACAAAGTGGTCGCCAAGGCAGTGATCTCATTCAGTTCCTGAAGGAAGTGACCTACCTAACTTCCTTGGTGATGGAACTCTCTGAAATTGGGATCCAAGAAGCCAGGCACCCAGAGCCATTCCCAATCCCAGTCCCAGAGGTCGAACTTGTTTGGATTTACCAAGGACAGAGTCAGTCTTTCTTGGTACCTAATGATATGAGGATGGCCAAATGCCAGTAGAGCTCTGAAAAGCGGCCAATCCTGAGATAGCAGGTAGTGGCTCAATGCTGGCTGCTGACAACTTCATAGAGTGGGCCAAGGAGAACCGATCTGAGACAGGAGAGGCCATTTCAGGGGAACATAGTATGGCCCACCAGTCAGAGGACACTCCGGATAGTCACAGACCTACTTGGGGGAAGGAGGTGCCTTTGTGGATGTGGGTGTGAGTTTGTGGTTTTGTCTCATATTCTGAAAATAGGTAGGACAGGTGTTTTGTATGGTTTGGAGTCAACTGTTTCTAGTAAGTCGTTTTACAAGGCGAGTGTTTCTATGTCTGTGTATCCACTGTGTTTGTGGTTGTAGGCTTTAGAAAAGAGAATGCATCAATGGATTTTTCCTGTCTAGTAGGAAGCTTCCCAGCATTCATTCTGCCCACTTTATGAATGGACTGCGTCTTGCCTTATGGATGGGCAACATGTACTATCTTCCTAAGGTCCTGTTCACATCTTGATTTCTGGACTAGCTCCAGGATAGGCTCATGGTTTTGTGTCCAAGATATGTACCACCTCCAAAATCTGTGACATGGCCATGTACTGGATAGCTGAAGGGAATGGTAACATCTCAGAAAACTCAGACAGCCATAGTTGAGAGTTAAAACACACATGGACTTAACATTGTAGACCTCATGAGCCTGGCTTCATGTGTCATTTTGGCCACTCGTTGGGAAGCCTTGCCTCTGAGAGTTCTCCAGAGTATTTCTTGAAATGTGCTTCCTCAAAATTTAATGGTTCCTGAATGAATTGAAACCCACAGTTTCTCCAACTTCATCCTTGAAAAATGGCTAGATAAATACCATGAAATTTTTGAAATTCCCATGACCAGGTGGCACTGGAGAATCTTTGGATATCCTGTTGGTGATCATGAGAATACCAGAGAGGGCCTTGATTGACTGGGTTTCATGAAAATGGTGTAGAACAGAGATACCAGTATGATGGAGCCTGCTGAGTGTGGGCCCAGAGCTGTGGTATGCAGGTGTGTGATAAAATATCTGTGGTCGGGCCATGTGGATCTGCCATTGACTTCCAAATGGCTTGTGGCTGACATGGTGCAGGCAGGAATCACTTATATGTCTGAAATCTCTCCATAAAAGGCATCTTGTTATATGGAGATGTTTCAGGGCAATGTTCAGAATCAAGTTGCTATGGTCAAGGGGGCAAGCTATGTGGGATAGAAGCCAGGTTCAGAATTTGCTGTAATTTATAGTTAAGCAAAATTATATTTTCATGGTTTTGTGGAAAGATTGCTCCAAACTTTAATAAAAGATAAGGTTGGGTCTATCATTCCCCCCTTTTCTAATGTGTCCCTTTCAAATCTTTCATAGGGTAGGGGAAGAGCACTGAGGGAATTTTAATCCCTCAGGTAACAGTCTCACTATTTTTTGAAATCACCCAAAACCGGTCTCCCTGATTTTACCTGACTTAATTAATTACTTATATTGGTAGTCTATTTATTTTTGGCTCCACTCTTGTAAGAAGAGAGGCGTCACTCATTTTGGCTTCTTCTGAGCTGAGATAGGGTGACGTGAGGTTGAACTTCATGATGGATATGAGTTGCCTTTTAGAAGTCAGTTCGGTTTGAAGTCTGGTTGGGGAAGAACCGGTTGTAAAGTCATCTGGGGATGGGTTCTTCTATCTGAGAAACAAAAACCATGAGTACTGAATAAATGTTGCAGCACCTGGAACATGTCACTGTATAGAAGTTCCCTCAGCAGGCTTTAATATCCCCAGTTATCAGGACTGTCAACTTAATATTTAACTTTTAGTGTTACAGTTGTCCCTTCCCATAAGATACAGTTTAATAATTTAATGTCATCTGATCTTGCAAAATCCTTTTACTAGTATGACCTCTGTGTGTAATACAGAAACCTTTAATTCTGTTACTCAGTGCTGGATAATCGTACTAGCCAACACCAAGCCTACCCATGTAGGTTAGGAATATCTGAGGCCTTAAAATAAAAACTTCTGCCTCTAGCAGCTCCTCCTGATAGTCTCTTTTCATAGTTATCAGGCATTCCTGTCTGAGAATCCTTCTTTGTAGCCTCCAGTCTTACTTATTTTGGGAGGCTAATATAAAGTGTATACATTAAAATATTATTATTATTATTATTATTATTATTATTATTATTATTATTCAAAATGCCCAGGAATGGCTGTATTTTGCTTTCAACTCTGTTTGCTAAGAGTTTAAGATGAAGCAGTCAAACTGACTTTTGTTTCTATCTATTGTTAACAGTCAGCTGAGCTTTTATGGTTGTCATTCCTGGGGAAGCTTGAGAGCAGCTTCTTAGTTCTGCTAGTGCCATTTGCGCTAGGTGGGTCCAGGTGTTGCTTGACCATGTGGCTTCCCTCGGAAGCATCAGGGATGTCTCCCTTCTCTGATGACTCTCTTTTTCTTAGCAAATGCACTGATTGGCTTTCTGTTCTCGGGTGGTCTCATTAATCTCCCTGATGGGGAGGTTATGTGGCCCAGAGTTTATAAGCTGTTTAGAGAAGTCCCCTGTTCCCTGGATTCAGACTGACTCAGAGAGCAAGAGACAAATATTAGTTTTCTTGGCTCTTTTCATTTAACTTTAATTTTAAATCCTAATCTTAAATATCCAGCAAATAAATTTTAACTGCCTAATATTAAGAGTACTGGGCTTTAATGTCTATAACTTTATAATTATTTATCTTTTTATTAATTGGGATCTATATTATTTTGTCTGTTTTGTAGGTGATGACTTAATATCTTAAATTAACCCATGTTGTGTTCTTAAAGCAACACTTCTGTAAAACACTAACAGAGAATCTTTAGATCACCCATAAGGAAATTACAAAATAAAATTTTTTAACAAGAGTAAATATACTTAGTTTGCATAATAGCCACCCTGAATTTTTTTGCTTAGTTATAACTTATATCCCCTGTTTGAGATCCTAGTAATCTTGACAGAAAAAAAAACAACTTTTGAACTTAACTTTAAATGAAACATAATCTGACCTACTGTTTTCGTAGTCATTCTCACATGAAGTAAGATGGGACACAGAGCTTTATCTCAGGTAAGGCAAATCTCTTTCTAAATCTTAAGGGTTTTAGTTCTAAAGCTGATCTTTTTTTTAAATATAATTTTACAATGTTAACATAAATTGTTTGAGGTCACATGAACATTAGCTAACAATATATGATATCACATTTAAAACATGAATAAAAGAAAGGATGAAAGTTTTTAACCTTTACATAGATAAGGCTCTCATTACCTTAAAAATACATTTAAATTGTCCCCAATGTAAAAAGTAACATAAAACTTTTCATATCTTTTTGATAACAGATAAATAAATTCTCAATATATATTTTTACCATACAACCTCAGAACGCCAGCATGATATAATGCTTTTTAAGTTTCTACCTTACATACTTGTATATGGAAAATATTAGCACATTAATAGCATCATAATTACATTGATGTTTCTACATTAACCAAGTTTAGCTTTTAATGTAATGGCAGTACAGTTCTCTAAAATAACAGTTCTTATTTAATCAGTTGTTTAATTTTTATGGTTACTAGCTCTAGAAAAAATAAACCTTAATAAACACAATGTTATGGGTAAACTTATGTTTTAAGAAATTTTTGTCTCTTTAACACATGACAGATTTTTACAATCTTATACAGACTTTAGTACACACTTGTACAGACCTTAGTAAATAAATCAGATATCTAACAAAAGTACTCATGAATGAGTAATCCCATATCAAATTTACTTTACTTATTTATTAAAATATTAGACAAATGTATTGAAGATTGTAAACCATTTTTTTTTGTTGTAGGAAAAGTCGTAGAACCAAGTCATATTAGATATTTTGTAGACATTAATATTTTATTAGATATTTGAACACCTAGAAAAACTTGTAAGATTAAATTTAAAGACTTTTATTTTTATCTGTTTATCCAATTTAAATTGAACCATTTAAATCACGTGAATTAACGATCATTGGATCCACTTCTTAAGATATGTTTTTATGAGCTTTTTTAAAGAACTTTCTTTATATATGTTAATTTTTGTATCATATATTTGATATACAGATATATGTATATATAGACATACAACACATAACAGAAGTGTGCACACATAAAAATAGTAAAGGCCTTATAGCTTTTTGCAGATTAAATCTGCATTGCAATGTTTCAAAAACTGCACAGTTGGTCAAAGATAGAACTGATCAGAAAAACATTAACTTGGGTCTGTAGGATCAAAATCATGAGCTAGAAAAAAATAAAGTATCTAAGGAAAAAAATAAGAGTCCTAAAAAAATTACTGGCCAGTAATTAGTAAAAACCATACAATTTGCCTTTTTTCCCCCCTTAGGCCTCAGATCAGTCTCCTGCTGAGCTTGCAGGCTTCTTTTATTTGAATTTCAAAATAACTCCTGGCTGATGTCTGGAAGGAGCAGTAAAAAACTGCTATTCAGAGCAGACACATCAGGCCTAAGGCATTTTAACCATAATTTTCAGGTTAGGTTGTTGAAAATTATGATACAAGTTTAAGATATAATTCACAAAATTTTATATCTTTACATCTTGTTTTGTCAACATATACCCTAAAATGATTTACTATCCTTGTCTAAATTAATGCACTGGTACACACAGTGACATTTTCCCAGGCTACCCAATTCAAAATTGGTGAAATAAAAGACTGAATAATTGGGAAGTTACTTGCCAACTTGGAAGTAGAGTTCTTTGGTTTTCCATCATAAGTATTTAATTTCTCTGGCATGAATTATCTGAAATCATAAACTAAACAATTACCTACACCGGACTTTTAACTGCAAGATTGTGCAATGCTTCAAAAACCCATTCAGATACCAGATTGTTACAATAACACATCATCATTTAGACACACATTCAGCTAAGATCATTCCCAAAAAACAATTTATAATATCAACACATTATTGCACATGTCTTAAAGGGCCAGAAACAAAGACACAAGACAGAAAGGAGCTCCAGACTATGGCTGACAGACAGAAGCCTTTAAAATAGAGCAGATAAGAGAAAAATATTCTACACCAGTGGCACCATAGATGTCGCCACAAGGAGACCAGATGTTTTTACCGAGGGGCAACCTGAAATGTAAAATCAAGGGTCTCCATGGTGACTTTACTGAATTTAGTATCCCCTTTTTCTTTTTCTCTTTTTTAAGAAGACAGAAGTTGCATAATCTTTACAGTGCAGGGAAGGAATGAGGGAATTCCCTGAAGCAACAGGGCTTTGGCAGCTGCTTGTAGTCCCTCAGTCCCTCCTTTTACTTACAGGATTAGCTCCTCTGCTTCTCCACCCAAAGTATGCTCCAACTCCTAACATATCAGTAGTCAGCTCTCAAAAAGTTCCGGGCAGGGGGGGGCGTGGTTTATCAAAATTTGTAACTTAAAGTTTGGTTTCTGACCTTGAAGCCAATTAATGCCAATTTGATAAAGAAGACAGGGTTTTTGAGAAAAAGAAAAAGTGATGTTTATTGCTTTGCTAACAAAGGAGAAACACAGGGGACTCTGCCCAAAGGTTGTGACTCTCTTGATCTGGAGGTACAAGTGGTTTTAAAGGAGTTTCACTTGTCAACCTGGGAGATACTCAGTTTTTACATCCCCAGCAGACATTGCTCTGTGCAGTGGGTGTACTCCAGGCAGCCAGGTAGGGGCTTCTCTTATCCTGCTTAACAAAGGGGGATAATGTTCATCGCAGTTCCTTTAAACACAGTCCAAAAAGGTGTTACACTTACTTGCTTTATTACCCATTTTCACGTCCAATATCCTTAAGTTTTTACCATAGAAATCACACAACAAAATGCACAAAAACAAACAAACAAAAAACACATAGAACACAGAACAAAACAGAAAAAAAAAAAAAACAGAAACCCGGCACCAAAACAGAAAAGCAGAGGAGCAATGCAACATCTTGCGAAAGCTCCAGGGTAGGACCTCATGTGTGCATATCTGCACCTCTCTACCCATCCAGAGGAATTCCCTACATAACAGAACAGAGGACAGAATGATTCTCGTTACTGTCCCAGACAAGAGTATATGTGAGCCTCCCCAGGCCTCCTCTCTGTCATCAGAAGAGATCTCCCTTAACCAGACATCAGATGTTATAAAGGCACCACTTACCTCTGGAGGCCTCCTCCACCAGGTGCTTGCTAATAGTTATAGTCCAGTGGTTCATTGCAGTGCTCCCTGGACCAAAGTCTCACTCCAAGGTGTTGAAACATCTCAAGTTGCTCATCCCTTAGAGTGGCTCTGTAGCCAGGAGCCCTAGAGGGAAGGCCAGCTCCAGAATTTTCAGCAGTCTGGTCTTGTGATCCATTCGGGCAGGGTGATCTTGCTGGGGAACTGCAAAATGTTATACCAGGACAAAAGAAAAGACCACTGACTCCAATTAAAATCAAATTAAAACAAGTTTATTATTTCAACCGGCCGGCCAGCCTCTCCCTCACAAAACGGCAGGAACAAGACAGCAACCCCACCTTTCCTACAGCCCAGCTATATAGCCCAGAAAGTTAAACAAAAGGGGGATTACAGATAACAGAATTTTGACAAGCATCACACTAAATGTAGTTTACTTTCTATTTTTGCTGGCCCCAACATCAGAAATTATGATGACCATTAGAGCTCAGAGAGGGTCGTTGTCTGGCCAGGGAAGGCCAAAATTTATGATGTGTCACTAAAGTTTCAGAGAGGGCTGCTATCTGGTCAGAGAGATAGGCATGGGTGAGTTCAAGGCACCTGCAGACATTCCAAAAAGGTTCAGAAACTGCAGTAATTTATAGTAAAACCAAAATAAGCTTTTCATGGCCTTGTGGCAAGATGGCTCCCAATTTTAATAAAATATCTGGTTTGGTCTATCAACCCTGTCCCTTACTTTTGGAAACTTCTCTACCACCTCCAAGGTTGTGAACTCCTCAGGATTTTCCATTCCAGATATGTATTCACAGATTTTCTAACTCTTCTCCTCTAATTGTGTCTTACTTGGGGGGGAAGGTAATGTCAAGTCATCGTTCTGCATGAGAGTGGGAAGATTTTTGTATAGCACATATTTGCATACACATTGGATTCCTTATCTAATTTTCCATTCGAAATACTGAAACCCTGACACTAACCCATACCCTACTAGACTCTGACTACTAATTCTAATATGATGGAGAAACATAACCCAAACAGAATAGAAATACAAGCAGTTCAGAGGAGGCATGGTGTATAGTTGGACTTGCATTTTGCATGAAAAAGGGTTGGTGTTATAAATCAAGTCAATTTTTAATTTAAATAGTTCTCCATTTGTTTTTAAAGTTAACAAATATGTGAATTACTGTCTCCCTTTCTCTGTAGCCTATTGAGCACATGTATTTTTGTATGCACATATAGAATCCTACCTGGTATCACACGTACATTCTTGTGAGGTGGCTGACTTGGCAGATACAAGTTGTGAGAAGACATCACTCCTCCTAAACACGGTTGGAACTGAAAATTCAAACTATGGGTGAGATTCCTAGTTGAACAAAATTATACATAAATCCATGTTTAGTAAAATAAATAGTTTTGGGTCTGTGGATGATATATATTTAATGATGAATTTCAATTGGCATATATATATTGCTACTTTTTAATGTCTGTGTATTTTTTGTATATAAATATATATTTATATATATTTATATAAATATATATATATATATATATATATATATATATATATATATATATATACAATCTCCAGATATTTCTAAATATGAAATACATGTGTCTTATTATACACTCCCTAAATTCATTCATGTTCATGTATTTGGATTTATAATCGACTTTTTACAAGATTATTCTCAGAAATATTCATCCACCTGAAATACATATTTGTTTCCTAGTGATGAAAACTGACTTCGGTGAATGGTACCTACAAATCCTAATATTTCTACAGTAACTGACCCAGTTTAACATCAATGTAAGTAGATTCCTATGATACGAAATGTTTATTTTGACGTTCATTTTAATTCAACACTGGTACATTCCTATTTCTTCAGTTTATGCACATCATAGGATATACATTTATCCACAAGTTCACAAATTTATAGGCATTTGTCTCTCTATCAATCACTTCCTGCTTCAGAACGCATGTATTCTTCCAGGTTTCTTGGCTGGACTTTTCATGAGACTTCTTTCCAAAGACATTATTTTCGATTTCTATAATCATTTTGCAGCAAAACTCACAGACTCTTCATGATAAACCATAACTTTAATATTACCATTAGATGTATCACTGGTTGGATTGAATGATGGTATATCAATATAATATTTCCTGTATATTTTCAGATATCAATTCAATCCATTATTTAAAGTTGGAAGTAGTTATATTATTTATTCACAGTATGGTCTATTCATGCATTATCTCTATATTGATAGACAAAGGTACACCTATTTGTATCCCCAACACTAATTTATATGTCTTCAAAATATTGCACCCAGAAATGGTGGAAGAAATAATCATGTCACCTGATCTACATATACATTTTATCACAGTAATATTCTGGACAAAAATACAAAGATCACACTTATGTGTTTAGCAAAGCCTAAATGGAAAATGAGCATGAATTATGAAAAACATCTAATACTCTCAAATGTCAATCCTATTGGTGACTACATATTTGTTTCTTCCTAAGATTATATATTCAACCTCAAGGCTGTTGAAAATGTCTAATCCTATCACTCACTTTATAATTGGCCTGATTTCCCAATGTCTCTATTGATATCTGCTTTCCTACATATTTTCCCCAGTCCATCATTGTGACAGATTCTTCACATGTGCTGACATTTACATTCACTCTCTACCTGAAACCCTATTGCTAAAGAACTTTTGGTCCAAATCCTATACTCACTCTTCTTTCTAAACCTATTGACTATCTTCCTAATCCTACCAATTATCGCTTTTGACTGGATGTTCTCTTCTACATTCAATCATCCAAGGTACAAGGACCTATGCCATTGTATATCGATTTATCGGAGACATTTTTGCAGAACATAATTCAAAGCTAAGTATCCCAATCAAGGGCCCAATGCCCTTCTGGTCTGCAAAGCTTACCTAGATTTCTGTTTACCTACTTATATTTCACTTATATATTCTTATTAATATCACAGGTTCAGAATACCATAATTCATCGCGCAGAATGATTACTAACCCAAATTGTACATGTTATTAACCCTAACCATACACTCTTCCATCAATCTAACTTTACAGAAGAGCAGCTACAGAGTTGGTCTTATAACACAGGAATGGAGGGGATATTTAACCTACTGATAACCTCAAAGGTCTACGCAGAAATTATTTCTGTAGAAGTCGTAGGCCGCTATGAAGGACCAGAGAGAGAAAAAGTCATCTTCCAAGGCAAACGACCTGGTCAGGATGAAGAGATGTGTTTGAATCAACATCTATCTTCTTAATGTAGAGAAGATCGACTAAACCATGCCTGTGTGAAGAGCTCTTCCTGGGTGCCTATGGTTGATATACCATTCTAACTTGTTAAATTGTCACAGGAAGTAGGGGCAGCCTCCATCTCATGGAAACCTTGGAAGCAACTGTTAGGGCAAAGTGGTTGCCAAGGCAGTGACCTAATACAGTTCCTGATGGAATTGACCTACCTAACTTCCTTGGTGATGGAACTCTTTGAACTTTGGATCCTGGAAGCCAGGCAAAAAGAGCCAGTCACAATCCGAGTCCAGGTGGGCTCACTTATTTGGATTTACCAATGACAGAGTCAGTCTTTCTTGGTACCTACTGATGTGAGGATGGCTAAAAGCCAGTAGAGCTTTGAAGAGGGGCCTTTCCTGAGAAAGCAGGAAGTGGCTCACAGCTGGCTCCTGACAACTTCACAGAGTTGGCCAACGAGATCAAATCTGAGACAGGACAGGCCATTTTGGGGTAACATTGTATGGCCCACCAGTCAGAGAACATTCCGGAAAGTCACAAACTTATTTGGGGGAAGGAGATGCCTTTGTGGGTGTGGATGTGAGGTTGTGGTTTTGTCTTATGTTCTGAGAATATGTAGGAAAGGGGGTTTGTTTGTTTTGGAGTGGACTGATCTAGTAAGTCGTTTGACAAGGCGAGTTTTTCTATGTCTTTGTATCCCATTGTATCCATTGATGTAGACAGTAGAAAACAGAATGCATCAATGGATGTGCCCTGTCTAGTAGAAAGCTTTCCAGCATTCATCCTGCCCAATTTATGAATGGACTGTGGCTTGCCTTAGAGACGGGCAACACCTAATATCTTCCTAAGTTCCTGATTTCTTCCTGAATTCTGGCCACTCTCCAGATTAGTCTCATGGTTTTGTACCACCTCCAAGCTATGTGACATGGCCATGTTCTGGATAGTTGAAGGGAATGGCCAGCATGTCAGAAAACTCAGATATCAGTGTGACCAGGAAAGTCTCAGTGGAGAAACACTGCTTTGGGCCTTTTGCTTACATATAGTTCTGTTACCCTGAATGTCAGGAAGGTCTTTGCTTCAGGCCTCCCCTTTGTGAAGCCTGAAGAAAACAGTTTTCAAATTGAAATGAATGGGCATCACCTGTGACTCTTTGCTTAATTGCTTTGGAAAAGGATGTGTCTGAATCAGCCTCTTGGCCCTATGTGAGGCTGTGGCTTAGATTTGCAGCACGTGTTGGATTTAAAGAAAGATCTCATGTGTGCATCCGAAACCAAAATGGCCAAAATTGTTGTCATTGTGGATGAAGTCTCTAGCCTTCTTCAGTAAGGTTCCTGACATCCATCAAGTGAGAAAAGGGATCCATTGGGTGAAATGAGTTTTTCAAAGCCCTGCAGAGGCTAGCCCATAGATGCTTGGCTTTTCTCACCACTCCAATTCACATAAAGAATCTAAACACCACAATCAGAAGGCCTCTAATTGGACAAGCAGAGTATTATTAACGGCATTGCTATTTGATCACTCCTGGTTCACAGGAAGGGTGTCTATTCCACCCTGACATTAGGCAAATGAGGGGCAAGGGAGCTCATTTTGAACACTGTCTAGGGCTGCACCCCTTATGGAAAACTCCAGCCAGAGGTAATGAAGAGTGTCTATATGGAAGAAAATGAAGGCCACGTGGGAGTATTTTGGTTTTAATTGTGGTCATTTGTGTGGTGGTTCGAATAGATGACTGGGTCCACCTGGGCTTGTTCTCTGGTGTGATTCCCCTTAGAGACTGAATTATGGAACTGACCTCAGAGAAATATTGCCATGAATTTTCTTGGGATTTTAGGAGGCCACACATGAGAGTCACCCTTGGAAACTGAGATCTAGGCCCAGGGTGGCTTTCCACAGAGCACTGGGTATCTCAGCCGGGATATCACATGATTTTATTCCGAAATAATTGGCAGCCATAGTTGAGAGTCAAGACACACATGGATCTCACATTTAGACCTTAATGGGCCTGGCTTTATGTGAACTTTTGGCCACTGTTTGGGTAGCCTTGCTTGTAAGAGTTCTGCAGAGCTTTCATTGAAATGATCTTCCTCACCATTTAATAGTTCCTGAATGCATTGAAACCCACAAGGCCTCCAAGTTCATCCGTGAAAAATGGCTAGATAAATACCATGAAATTTTTGAAATTCCCATGACCAGATAGCACTGGAGAACTTTGGATGTCCTGTTGCTTATCATGAGTATTCCAGACAGTGCCTTGATTGACTGGGTTTCATGAAAATGGTGTAGAACAGAGATGCCAGTAAGTTGGAGCCTACTGAGTAGTGGGTCTAGAGCCGTGGTGTGCAGTTGTGTGATAAAACTTCTGTGGTGTGGCCATGTGGATCTGCCATTGGCTTCCAAATGGCTTGTGACTGACATGGTGCAGCCAGGAGTCCCTCATATGTAAAGGCATCTTGTTATATGGAGAGGTTTCAGGGCAATATTCAGAATCAGGTGCTACAGTCAAGCGGGAAAGCTATGTGGGATAGAAGCATGGTTGGTGCATTCTGCTGCTTACCATGAACCACCACATGTGACAGAACTCCCTCCAGCCCTCTTTCCCAGATGAACTCCTTATATTTCGTGAAACAAATACCAAATTTCCCGTACACGAGCAAGAAACACCATGAAAAATGGAGAATGGCCAAATGACTTTACAGTCCACACAGGGAGACACTTAGACCTCAGTGGCCACAGTTTACCTACAAAGAGAGAATTCCGCACTGCTGACTCAGATTCATTGGAAAATAAGAAACCGTTTTCTCCCTGACACTAACCATAACCTACTAGACTCTGACTACTAATCCTAAAATGATGGTAAAAAATAACCCAAACAGAATAGAAATACAAGCATTTCACAGGAGGCATGGTGTATATTTGGAAATGCCTTTTGCATTATATATGATAAGAGTTATAAATCTTTTTGTTGAAATAGTTCACTATGTGTTCTTAAAGTAAACAATTTTTGTTGAAATAGTTCACCATGTGTTCTTAAAGTAAACAAATAAGTGAATTCCTGTCTCACTTTCTCTGTACCTATTCAGCACATGTATTTTTATATGCACATATAGAATACTACCTGGTATCAGACTTACATTTTTGTGAGGTGGCAGAAATTTCAGATACAATTTGTGAGGAGAAGTAACTCCACCTAAACGCTGTTGGAAATGAAAATTTAATGTATGTGTGAGCTTCCTAGTATAACAACATTATTCATAAATCCATGTTCAGTAAAATGAATAATTTGTATCTTTGGATGATATATGTTTCTTGATAAATTTACTTTGGTACATATATTACTACTTTTTAATGTCTGTGGGTGTGTTTCGTGTGTGTGTGTGTGTGTGTGTATATATACACACACACACACACACACACTCTCAAGATTTTTCAAAAGGTGAAATATATGTGTCTTATTACACACTCCCTAAATTCATTCATATACATGTATGTGGATTTATAATCAACTTTTCACAAGATTATTCTCAGAAATATTCATCCACCTGAAATACATATTTGTTTCCTAGAACTGAAAACTAACTTCAGTGAATTGTGTATAGAAATCCTAATATTTCTACAGTAACTGACCCAGTTTAACATCAATGCAGTAGATTCCTATGGGACACGTGTGTATTTTGACGTTCATTTTTAATCAACACTGGTAAATTACTACTTCTTCAGTTTTTGCACATCATACTATATATACTTCATCCACATATTCAGAAATTTATAGGCATTTGTTTCACTTTCAATCACTTCCTCCTTCAAAGCACATGTATTCCTTAATGTTTCTTGACTGGTCTTTTCATGAGACTTTTTTCCAAACACATTATTTTTGATTTCCATAATCAATTTATATATATATATATATATATATATATATATATATATATATATATATAATATTCATAATTCATAATGTTCAGAATCAGGTTGCTATGGTCAAGTGGGCAAGGTATGTGGGATAGAAGCCTGGTTAGTGCATTCTACTGCAGACCCTGACCCACCACACCTGACAGAACTCCCTCCAGAACAGTGTCCCTTTGAACGCCTTGTATTTTGTGAAGCAAACACCAAATTCCGAGAGCAGTAGCAAGAAACAACACGAAAAGTGGAGGATGACCAAATGGTTTCACAGTCCACACGGGGAGACAGTTAGACCCAGTGGCCACAGTTTCCCTACAAAGAGAGAATTCAGTACTGCTGCCTCATGTTCATTGGAAAATAAGAAACCATATCCTCCAGGTCACATAGATGTAGACCCAGCTTTGATGGTCTCACTATAAAGGAAGCTAAAGCTCCTGACAACATCATATATTTCAATGCCCAACCTCAGAGGCAGTTTCTTAAGAAGTCTTTAGGCCAGCAGAGCTCCATATTTCTGTCGTGTTTACCCTGTCCCTTACTTTTAGAACTCCTCTTCCACCTCCAAGATTGTAAACTCCTGAGCATTTTCCATTCTAGATATGTATTCACAGATTTTCTAACTCTTCTCCTGTAATTGTGTCTTACTTAGTTCGAAGGTAATGTCAAGCCATTGTTCTGATGAGCGTGTGAATTTTTTTGCATAGTACATATTTGCATACACATTGGATTAATTTTCCAATTTTCCATTCAAAGTACTGAATCTCTGACCCTGACCTATACCCTAGTAGGCTCTGACTACTAATCCTAATATGATGAAGAAAAATAACCGAAACAGAATAGAAATACAAGCAGGTCAAAAGAGGCATTGTGTATAGTTGGACTTACTTTTTGCATGATATTGGGTAGGAGTTATAAATGTAGTCAATTATTTGTTGGAATAGTTTTCCATGATTTTTTAAAGTTCACAAATATGTGAATTCCTGTCTCCCTTTCTCTGTAGCCTACTCAGCACATGTATTTTTATATGCACATATAGAATCCTACCTTTTGGGAGGTGGCTGAATTGGCAGAAACTAATTGTGAGAAGAGATCACTCCTCATAAATGCTGTTGGAACTGAAAATTAAACCTATGGGTGATCTTCCTAGTTGAACAACATAACACATAAATCCATGTTCAGTAAAATACATATTTTGCATCTGTGGATTATATATACTTCATGATGAATTTCAATTGGCATATATATAGCAATTTTTAATTTCTGTTTGAGTGATTTTTAAGGATAAAATCACAACAGTGTTTTTTAAGGATACAGAAAAACATATATATATATATATATATATATATATATATATATATATATATACACTCTACAGATTTTTCAAAATATGAAATATATGTGTCTTATATATACTCCTTTAATTCATTCTTGTTCATGTATGTGGATTTATAATTAACTTTCAACAAGATTATTCTCAGAAATATTCATCCACCTGAAATAGATATTTGTTTCCTAGTACTGAAAACTAACTTCAGTTAATGGTGCATACAAATTCTAATATTTCTACAGTGACTGGCCCAGTTTAACATCAATGCAAGTAGATTCCTATGGGACATGATGTGTATTTTGAAGTTCATTTTTATTCAACACTGGTACATTATTATTTCCTCAGTTTATGCACACCATTGGATATATATTTCATGTGCAAGTTCACAAGTTAATTGGCATTTGTTTCACTTTCAATCACTTCCTGATTCTGAACACATGTATTACTCTTGGTTTCTTGACTGGTTTTTCATGAGACTTCTTTCCAAACACATTATTTTCAATTTCCATAATCACTTTTGAAGCAAACTCCCACACCATTCATGTTAAACCATAGTCCTAATATTACCATTAGATGTATAACTGGTTGGAATGAATGTATGTATATCAATATAAGAATTCCTGTATATTTTTACATATCAATTCAATCCATTATTTAAAGTTGGAACCAGTTTTATTATTTATTCAAAGTATGGTATATTCATGCATTATCTCTATATTCACAGACACAGGCTACACCTCTTTGTACCCAAAATACTAATTTATATGTCTTCAAATTTTGCTTCCAGAAATGGTGGAAAAATTAGTCATGTCACCTGATCTACATATACACGTCATCACAGTAATATTCTGGACACAAAATGCAATGGTCACACTTATGAATGAACCAAAGCCTAAATGGAAAGTGAACATGGATTACTAAAAACATCCATGTTCAGTTTGCCTAATGCTTGAGTGGGTGGTTTGTGAGCAATTGGGTGAGGGAGTATATTCTGCAGTTTGGCAGTTGGGGACAGCACAGTCTGGGAACAAGATTAGCAAACAGTTCTCAAGATTTCAACAGTGTTTTTTTAAGGATACAGAAAAACAGGAAGTGACAAGTACCTATTTTATTAAACTTTCAATATAAGCATGAAAAGAGAAATCTACCTAAGATGTGAAGCACAGAAGGGCATTGGGCCCTTGATTGGGATACTTAGCATTGAATTACGTTCTGCACAGATGTCTGAGATAAATCGATTTACAATGGCATAAGACCTTGTACCTTGCATGATTGAATGTATAAGAGAACATCCCGTCAAAAAGGGATAGTCGGTAGGATTAGGAAGATAGTCGGATTGTTTAGGAAGAAGAGTGAGTATAGGATTTGGAACAAAAGTTCTTTAGCAATGGGGTTTCTGTTAGATAGTGAATGTAAATGTCAGCACATGTGAAGAGTCAGTCACAATGATGAACTGGGGAAAATATGTAGGATAGCAGATACCAATAGAGACATTAGGAAATCAGGCAAAGTATAAAGTGAGTGATAGGATTAGACATTTTCAACAGGCTTGAGGTTGAATATATAATCTTAGGAAGAAACAAACATGTAGTCACCAATAGGATTGACATTTGAGAGCTTTAGGCAACATGGGCATGGATGTTTTTAGTAATCCATGTTCATTTTCCATTTCGGCTTTGGTACAATCATATGCGTGACCTTTGCATTTTGTGTCCAGAATAGTACTGTGATAAAATGTATATGTAGATCAGGCGACATGAGTTTGTTTTCCACCATATAGGATCAATATTTTGAAGACGTATAAATTAGTATTGTGGGGACAAAGAATTTTACCATCTGTCTATGAATATAGAGATAATACATGAATAGATCATACTGTGAATAAATAATATAACTGTTTCCACATTAAACAATGGATTGAATTGTTATATGAAAATATATAAGAAATCTTATATTGATATACACTCATTCATTCCAACCAGTTATACATCGTAGGGTTATGGTATATCATGAAGGGTGTGTGATTTTTGATTCAAAAGTGATTATGGAAATCAAATATAATGTGTTTGGAAAGAAGTCTCATAAAAAGACTAGTCAAGAAACATGTCGGCATACATGTTTTCTGAAGCAGAAAGTGATTGAAAATGAAACAAATGCCTATAAATCTGTTAACTTGTGGATGAAATATATATCCCATGACGTGCATAAACTGAAGAAATAATAATGTACCAGTGTTGAATAAAAATGAACGTCTAAATTTACAACATGTCCCACAGGAATTTACTTGCATTGATGTTAAACTGGGTCAGTTACTGTAGAAATATTAGGATTTGTAAGCACCATTCACTGAAGTTAGTTGTCAGTACTAGGAAACAAATATGTGTTTCAGGTGGATGAATATTTGTGAGAATAATCTTGTGAAAATTTGATTATTAATCCACATACATGAATATGAATGAATTAAGGGAGTATATAATAAGACACATATATTTCAAGTTTTGACAAGTCTGGAGAATATATATGTGTATATATATATATATATATATATATATATATATATATATATATATATATACAAAACACACACAGAGAGACATTAAATTAGCAATATATATGCCAATCAAAATTTATCATGAAATATACATCATCCACAGATGCAAAAATATTTCTTTTACTGAACATGGATTTATGGATAATGTTGTTAAACTAGGAAGCTAACCCATAGGTTGAATTTGCAGTTCCAACAGCGTTTAAGAGGAGTGATCACTTGTCACAAATTGTATTTGCCAAAACAGCCACCTCACAAGAATGTACTTATGATACCAGGTAGGATTCTATATGTGCATTTAAAAATACATGTGTGGAATAGGCTACAGAGAAAGGGAGACAGGAATTCACATATTTGTTCACCTTAAAAACACATGCAAAACTATTTCAATTAAAAATTGAAAAGATTTATAACACCTACCATTAATCATGCAAAAGACAAGTCCAACTATACACCATAATTCTTCTGAACTGCTTGTATTCCTATTCTGTTTGTGTTATTTTTTCTCCATCATATTAGGAGTAGTAGTCAGAGTCTATTAGGGTATGGGTTAGTGTCAGGGATTTAGTATTTCGAATGAAAAATTGGAAAAGTAATCCAATGTTTATGGAAATATATGCTACACAAATATCTTCCAACTCTCATCCACAACAATGCCTTGACATTACCTTCACCCCAAGTAAGACACATTTAGAGGAGAAGATTTAGAAAATCTGTGAATGCATATCTGGAATGCTATACACTCAGGAGTTCACAATCTTGGAGGTGGTAGAGCAGTTTCCAAAAGTAAAAGACATGGAAACCACTCCACAAACATAGAGCTCTGCTGGCCTAAAGACTTCTTGAGAAACTGCCTCTGAGGTTGGGCACTTGAAATATATGTTGTTGTCAGGAGCTTTAGCTTCCTTTCTAGTGAAATCATCAAAGCTCGGTCTGCATCTATGTGACTTGGAAGACATGGATTCTTATTTTACAATGAACATGAGGCAGCAGTGCTGAATTCTCTCTTTGTAGGTAAACTGTGGCCACTAGGTGCTAAGTGTCTCACTGTGTGGACTGTGAAGCCATTTGGTCCTCCTCCACTTTTTGTGGTGGTTCTTGCTCCTGCACTGGGACTTTGGTACTTGCTTTACGAAATACAACAATTTCAACTGGGAAACAGTGCTGGAGAGAGTTCTGCCACATGTGGTGGGTCAGAGCCTGCAGGAGAATGCACCAACCAGGCTTCTTTCCCTTATAGCTTGCACCCTTGACCATATCAACCTGATTCTGAATATTGCCCTGAAACCTCTCCATATAACAAGATACCTTTACAAATAAAGGTCTACTGGCTGCACCATGTCAATCACAAGCTATTTGGAAGCCAATGGCCGAACCACATGGACCCACCACAGATGTTGTATCACACTCCTGCCCAACACTGCTCTAGGCCCACTACTCAGCAGACTCCAACTTACTGGCATCTCTGTTATCCATTAATTTCATTAAACCCAGTCAATCATGGCACTCTCTGGTATACTCATGATCAGCAACAGTACATCCAAAGATTTTTCCAGTGCCCCCTGGTCATGGGAATTTCAAAAATTTCATGGTGTTTATGTAGCCATTTTTCAAGGATGAAGTTGGAGGCACTGTGGGTTTCAAGAACCATTAAATGTTGAGGAAGCTCATTTCAATGAAACTCTGGAGGACTCTCATAGGCAAAGCTTCCCAGAGAGTGGACAAAAGGTCACATGAAGCCAGGCCCATTGAGGTCTACAATGTGACCTCCATGTGTGTTTTGACTATCAACTATGGCTGCCAAGTCTTTAAGAATAAAATCATGTTATATCTTGGCTGAGAATCCAAGTGCTCTGTGGAAATCCTCCCTGGGCCTTGACCTCAGTTAATAAGGGTGACTCTCATGCGTGGCCTCCTAAAATCCCAATACAACTCATGGAAATAATTCTTTGAGGTCAGTTCCAGAACTCAGTCTCTAAGGGGATTCACACCAGAGTTCAAGCCCAGGTGCACCCAGTCAACTCTTCCAATCTCCACACAAATGACCGCAATTTAAACCAAAACACTCCCACATGGCCCTCATATTTTTCCATTTAGACACTCATCATAACCTCTAGCTGGAGGTTTCTATGAAGGGCGCTGGACAAGACAGTGTCCAAAATAAGCTCCCTTGCCCGTCATTTGCCTAAAGTCAGGGTGGCCTGGACACCCTTCCTGTAAACCAGGAGTGATCAAATAGGCCTACCATTAATACTGTTCCGCTTCTCCAATTTGAGGCCTACTGACTGTGGTGTTTAGATTCTTTAAGTGGATTGGGGTCATGAGAAAACCTAAGCACCAATGGGCTAGACTCTGCAGGGTTTGAAGAACTTATTTGGCCAAAAGAATTCACTTGATGGAGTTCAGGAACCTTACAGAGAAAGGCGAGAGACTTCATCCATAATGAATGCTCTTTTGGCCATTTTGGTTTTGGATGCACACATGGCGTCATTCTTTAGATCCATCAGGTGCTGAGAATTTAAGCCACAGTCTCACACAGTGCCAACAGGCTGATTCAGACACATCCCTTCCGAAATCAATTACTCAAAGAGGGACAGGTGATGCCCATTAATTTCCATTAGAGAACTGTTTTATTCAGGCTTCACATATTGGGAACCTGCGATATTTACAAGAATATATAGGTGTAATATAAGTATGAAAACAGAAATCTAGGTAAGATTTGAAGCCCAGATGGGCACTGGGCCCTTAATTGGGATACTTAGCTTTGAATTATTTCTGCAAAGATGTCTCAGATAAATCGTTATACAATGGCATAGGACCTTGTACCTTGGATGACTTAATGAGGAAGAGAACATCCAGTCAAAAACGGAAAGGACCAAAAGTTCTTTAGATATAGGGTTTTGGTTAGAGATTGAATGTAAATGTCAGCATATGTGAAGAGTCAGTCACAGTGATGAACTGGGGAAAATGTATAGGAAAGCAGATATCAATAGAGACATTAGGAAATCAGGAAAAGAACAAAGTGATTGATAGGATAAGACATTTTTGACAGGGTTGAGTTTGAATATATATTCTTAGGAAGAAACAAATATGTAGTCACCAAAAGGAATGATATTTGAGATCATTAGTGAATCAGGACATTGGTAGTAATACATGTTCACTTTCAATATAGGCTTTGGTACAATCATAAGTGTGACCCTTGCATTTTGTGTCAGGAATATTACTGTGATGAAATGTATATGTATATCAGGTGACTAGAGTATTTCTTCCACCATTTATGAAAACAATATTTTAAAGACTTATAAATTAGTATTGGGGATAGAAATAGGTATACCCTGGGTCTATGAATATAGAGATGATGCCTTAATAGACCATAATGTGAATAAATAATATAACTGGTTTAAACTTTAAATAATGTATTGAATTGATATCTGAACATTTACAGGAAATCTTATGTTGATATACATACATTTATTCCAACCAGTTATACATCTAATGCTAATATTAGCATTACGGTATATCATGAAGAGTGTGTGAGTTTTGCTTCAAAAGTGATTATGGAAATCAAAAATAATGTGTTTGGAAAGAAACTCATGAAAAGAACAGTCAAGAAATATGGAGGAATACATTTGTTCTGAAGCAGGAAGTGATTGAAAGTGAATCAAATGCCTATAAATTTATGAATTTGGTGATGGAAGGATATATCGTATAATGTCCATAAAATAAAGAAGTAGTAATGTACCAGTGTTGAATAAAAATGAACTTCAAAATACACATCATGTCCCATAGGTGTTTACTTGCATTGATGTTAAACTGGGTCAGATACTGTAGAAATATTAAGATTTGTAAGCACCATTCACTGAATTTAGTTTTCAGTACTAGGAAATAAATATGTATTACAGGTGGATGAATATTTCTAAGAATATTCTTTTGAAAAGTTGATTATAAATCCACATACATGAATACTAGTGGATTTAGGGAGTGTATAATAAGACACATATATTTCATATTTTGGAAAATCTTGAGAGTAGATATCTATATAGATAGATAGATAGAGAATTAGATAGATACACACATACACAGACATTAAAATGTAGCCATATACATGCCATTCGAAATTCATCATGAAATACATATCGTGCACATATCCAAAAATATTCACTTTACTGAACATTTATTTATGCATAATATTGTTTAGCTATTGATGATCCAATATTGATCCAGTTCCATCAGTATTTAGAGGGAGCGATCTCTTCTCACAATTTGTATCTTCCAAAATATGCGAGCTCACAAGTATGTACGTGTGACACCAGGTAGAATTCTAAATATGCATAAAAATTACATGTGATGAATAGGCTACAGAGAAAGGGAGACAGAAATTTACATATGTGTTGTCTTTAAAAACTCATGGAGAAGTATTACAATTAAAAGTTGACAAGATTTATAACACATACCCTTGATAAAGCAGAAGGCAAGTCCAAGTATACACCATGCCTCCTATGAAAGGCCTGTATTTCTATTCTGTTAGGTTTCTTTTTCTCCATCATATTAGGAATTGTAGTCAGAGTCTAGTAGGGTATGGGTTAGTGTCAGGGATTCAGTATTTCAAATGTAAAATAGGAAAATGAATCTAATGTGTATGCAAATATGTGCTACACAAAAATCTTCCCACTCTCATACAGAACAATGCTTTCACATTACCTTCGCCCCAAGTAAGACACAATTGGTTGAAAAGAGTTAGAAAATCTGTGAATACATATGTGGAAAGGAAAAGGCTCAGGAGTTCACAACCTTGTAGGAGGTAGAACAATTTCTAAAAGTAAGGGAGAGGGTAAACACTCCACAAACATGGAGCTCTGCTTGCCTAGTGACTTTTTGAGAAACTGCCTCTGAGTTTGGGCACTTGAAATATATGTTGTTGTCAGGAGCTTTAGCTTCCTTTGTAGTGAGACCATCAACACTGGGTCTCCATCTATGTGACCTGGATGACATGGTTTCTTATTTTCTAGTGAACATGAGGCAGCAGTGCTGAATTCTCTCTTTGTAGGTAAACATTGGCCACTGGGGTCTAAGTATCTAACCATGTGGTCTGTAAAGCCATTTGGTCATCCTCCACTTTCGTGGTGTTTCTTACTGCTGCACTGTGAGTTTGGTATTGGCTTCACAAAATACAAAAAGTTCAACTAGAACATAGTGCTGGAGGGAGTACTCTCAAGTGTGGTGGGTGGGGGTCTGCAAAAAAATGCACAAATGAGTCTTCAATCCCACATAGCTTTTCCACTTGACAATAGCAACCTGATTCTGAACATTGGCAGGAATCCTCTCCATATAATATGCCTTTACATAGAAGGGTCTGCTGGCTGTACCATGTCAGTCACAAGTGATTTGGAAGCCAATGGCAAATCTACGTGACCCCACCACAAATGTTTTTTTTCACACCTACACTCCACTGCGTAGGCCCACTAGTCTGCAGGCTCCAACTTTCTGGAATCTCTGTTCTACACCATTTTCATGAAACCCAGTCAAACAAGGGACTGTCTGCTACAATCATGATCAGCAACAGGACATCCAAAGGTTCTCCCATGCCACCTGGTCATAGGAATTTCAAAAAATCCATGGTATTTATCTAGATATTTTTCAATGATGATGTTGGAGGCACTGTGGGATTCAATTTATACAGGAACCATTAAATGGTGAGGAATCTCATTTCATTGAAAGCGCTGGAGAACTCTCACAGGCAAGGCTTCCCAAAGAGTGGCCAAAAGGTCACATGAAGCCAGGCCCGTTGAGGTCTACAATGTGACTTCCATGTGTGTTTTGACTCTCAACTATGGATGCCAATCTTTCAGAATAAAATTATGTGATATCCTGGCTGAGATTCCCAGTGCTCTATGGAAAGCAACCCTGGTCCTAGATCTGTTTCCAATCGCGAATCTCATGCGTGGCCTCCTTAAATCCCAACACAATTCATGACAATACTTCTCTGAGGTAAGTTCTAGAACTCTGTCCCTAAGGGTAATCACAAAAGAGTTTAAGCCCCGGTAAACCCAGGCATCTCTTCCAAGTGCCACACAAATGACGACAATTAAAACCAAAACAATTCCACACGGCCCTCATCTTCTTTTATATAGACACTAAACAAAACCTCTAGCTGGAGGTTTCCATGAGGGGTGCAGCCCATGACAGTGTCAAAAATAATCTCCCTTGCCCCTCATTAGCCTAAAGTCATGGTGGCCTGGACAACCTTTCTGTGAACCAGACGTGATCAAATAGGCCTGACATTAATACTCCTCCACTTCTAAATTTTGAGGTCTACAGAATGTAGGGTACAGATTCTTTGTGTGAATTGAAGTCATTAGAATACCCAAGCACCTATTGTCTAGCCTCTGCAGGGCTTTGAAAAACTCATTTGACACAAAGGATCCCTATTCTCACTTGATGGAGGTCAGGAATCTTACAGAGGAAGGCGAGAAACTTCATCCACAATGAATGATCTTATTTCCATTTTGGTTTTGGATGCACACATGGGATATTCCTTTAGATACATCAGGTTCTGACAATCTAAGCCACAGCCTCACACAGGGCCAAGAGGCTGATTCAGACACATCCCTTTTCAAAACAATTAAGCAAAGAGTCACAGGTGATGCCCATTCATTTCCTTTTGAAAACTGTTTTCATCAGGCTTCACAAAGGGGTGCCCTGAGGCAAAGACTTTCCTGACATTCATGGTAACATAAAAATGGGTAATCAAAAGGCTCAAAGCAGGGTTTCTCCACTGAGACTTTACTGGTCACACTGAAATGTGAGTTTTCTTAGATGCTCGCCATTCCCTTCAGCTATCCAGTACATGGCCATTTCACAGAGCTTGGAGGTGGTACATATCTTGGACACAAAACCATGAGCCTATTCTGGAGAAGGGCCAGAATTCAGGAAAAATACAGGAACTTAGGAAGGTAGTAGGTGTTGCCATGGAAAAGGCAAGCCGCAGTCCATTCATTAATTGGGCAGGGTGGATGCTGGGAAGCTTTCTATTAGACAGGACACATCTATTGATGCATTCTCTTTTCTAATGTCTATAACCACGGACACAGTGGAATACACAGACATAGAAACACTCGCCTTGTCAAACGACTTATTAGAAACAATTCACACCAAACCAAACAAACCACCTTTTTAACCTATTCTCAGAACATGAGAAAAAACCACAAACACAAACCCACACCCACAAATGCAGCTCCTTCCCCCAAGTAGGTCTGTGACTATCTGGAGTGTCCTCTGACTGGTAGGCCATACGATATTCCCCAGAAATGGCCTTTCCTGTCTCAGATCTGATCTCCTTGGTCAACTCTGTGAAGTTGTCAGGAGACAGTGGTGAGCCAATTCCTGTTCTCTCAGGAAAGACCCCTCTTCAGAGCTGTCTTGGTATTTGGCCACCCTTACATCAGTAGCTACCAAGAAAGACTGACTCTGTCCTTGGTAAATCCACAGAAGTGAGCCCACTGGGACTGGGACTGGGATTTTCTCTGGGTGCCTGGCTGCCTGGATACCAAATTCAGAGAGTTCCATTACAAAGGAAATAGGTCAGGTCACTTTCTTCAGGAACTGAATGAGGTCACTGCCTTGGCAACCACTTTGTCCTAACAGTTGCTTCCTAACATCTCCTGACATGGAGGCTTCCCCTACTTTCTGTGATACTTTCACATGTTAGAATGGTATAGAAACCATAGTCACCTGGGAACAGCTCTCCACACAGGCCTGGTTTGGTCCATCTTCCCTACATTAAGAAGAGAGAGGCTGACTCAGACACATCCTTTAATCCTTATTGTGTTGTTTGCCATGGAATATGACTTTTTCTCTCTCAGGTCCTTCATAGCTGCCTACATCTTCACCAGAGATCATTTCTGAATGGACTTTTGAGGTTCTCAGTAGGTGGAAGATCCCCTACCTTCCTGTATTGTAAGACCAACTCTGTCTCTGCTGTTCTGTAAAGTGAGACTGAGGGAAGAGTGTATGGTTAGGGTTAATAGCATGTTCGATTTGGGTTAGGAATCATTCTGCTGGATGAATCATGGGATTGGGAACCTGTGATATTTATAAGAATATAGACATGAAATATAAGTATGAAAACAGAAATATAGGAAAGACTTGAACCCCAGAAGGGCATTGGGCCCTCAATTGGGATATTTAGCTTGAATTATGTCCTGCACCGAGGTCTCCGATAAATTGGTATACAATGGCATAGGACCCTATACCTCGGATGATTGAATGTAGAAGAGAACATCCAGTCAAAAATGGATAGTCCGTAGAATTATGAAGATAATCAGTAGGTTTAGGAAGAAGAGTGAGTCTAGTATTTGGACCAAAAGTTCTTTAGCTATAGGGTTCTGGTTAGAGAATGAATGTAAATGTCAGCACATGTGAAGGGTCAGTCAAAATGATGAATTAGGGAAAATACGTAGGAAAGCAGATATCAATAGAGACATTACGAAATCAGGCAAAGTTTATAGGGAGTGATAGGGTTAGACATTTTCAACAGGTTTGAGGTTGAATATATAATCTTAGGAAGAAACAAATATGTAGTCACCATTAGGAATGATATTTGAGAGCATTAGGCAATCTGGACATTATATTTTTAGTATTCCATGCTCACGTTCCAGTTAGACTTTGGTAAAACCATAAGTGTGACCTTCGCAATTCGTGTCCAGAATATTACTGTGACAAAATGTATATGTAGATCAGGTGACATGAGTATTTCTTCCAACATTACGGGGAGCAATATTTTGAAAACTTATAAATTAGTACTGGGAATACTAATAGGTTTACCCTGTGTTGATGAATATAGAGATGATGCATGAATAGATCATACTGTGAATAAATTATATAACTTGTTCCAAATTTAAATAATGGATTGTATTGATATCTGAAAATATGTAGGAAATCTTATATTGATATACATACATTCATTACAACCAGTTATATATCTAATGGTAATATTAGGGTCACAGTTTATCATGAAAAGTGTGTGTTTTGCTTCAAAAATGATTATGGAATCGAAAATAACGTGCTTTGAAAGAAGTCTAATGAAAAGACCAGTAAAGAAACATGGAGGAATACATGTGTTCTGAAGGAGGTAGTGATAGAAAGTGTACCAAATGCATATATATTTGTGAATTTGTGGATGAAATGATATATCCTATGATGTCCAAAACCTGAAGAAATAGTAATGTACCAGTGTTGAGTAAAAATTAATTTCAAAATACACATCATTTGCCATAGAAATCTACTTGCATTTATGTTAAACTGGGTCAGTTACTGTAGAATTATTAGGATTTGTAAGCACCATACACTGAATTTAGTTTTCAGTACTAGGAAACAAATATGTATTTCAGGTGGTTGAATATTTCTGAGAATAATCTTGTGAAATGTTGATTACAAATCCACATACAGAAACATGAATTAATTTAGGGAATGTATAATAAGACACATGTATTTCATATTTTGGAAAATCTGGAGAGTAATATATATATATATATATATATATATATATATATATATATATATATATATATAGAGAGAGAGAGAGAGAGAGAGAGAGAGAGAGAGACACGCACAAACACACACACATTAAAATGTAGCAATACAAATTACAATCGAAATTCATCATTTAATATAATTCATCCACATATCCAAAAATATTCATTTTTCTGAACATGGATTTTTGTATAATATTTTTCATTAGGAAGCTGACGTGTAGGTTTAATTTTCAGTTCCATCATTATTTATTGAGAGTGATCTCTTCTCACAATTTGTATATTTGAAAATCAGTGAGCTCACAAGAATGTACGTGTGATACCAGGTAGGATTCTTTATATGCATAAAAAAAAACTACGTGTGCTGAATAGGCTACAGAGAAAGGAAGACAGGAATTTACATATGTGTTAACTTTAAAAACTCATGGAGATGTATTACAATGAAAAGTTGACTTGATTTATAACACATACCCTTGATAAGACAGAAGGCAAGTCCTAGTATACACCATACCTCCTTTGAACGGCCTGTATTTCAATTCTGTTAAGTTTCTTTTTCTCCATTATATTAGGATTAGTAGTGAGAGTGTAGTAGAGTATGGATTAGTGTAAGGGATTCAGTATTTCAAATGGAAAATAGGAAAATCAATCTAATGCGTATGCAAATATGTGCTAGACAAAAATCTTTCCACTCTCCTCCAGAATAATGCCTATCATTACCTTCGCCCCAGTTAGGACACAATTAGAGGAGAAGAGTAAGAAAATCTGTGAATACATATCTGGAATGGAATATGCTCAGGAGTTCACAACCTGAGAGAGGGTACAGGAGTTTCCAAAAGTAAGGGACAGGGTAAAGCATCCACAAACATGGAGTTCTGATGGCCTAAAGACTTCTTGAGAAACTGCCTCTGAGGTTGGGCTCTTGAAATATATGTTGTTGTCAGGAGATTTGGCTTCCTTTGTAGTGAGACCATCAAAGCTGGGTCTGCATCTATGTGACGTGGAGGACATGGTTTCTGATTTTCCAATGAACATGAGGCAGCAGTGCTGAATTCTCTCTTTGAAGGTAAACTGTGGTCACTAGGGGCTAAATGCCTCCCCATGTACACTGTAAAGCCCATTGGTCATCCTCCACTTTTCGTGGTGTTTCTTGCTGCTGGAGTGGAAGTTTGGTATTTGTTTCACAAAATACAAGGAGTTAAACTGGGACACAGTGCTGGAGGGAGTTCTGTAAGGTGTGGTGGGTCAGGGTCTGCAGGAGAATGCATCATCCAGGCTTCTATCCAACACAGCTTGCCCCCTTGGCCATAGCAACCCGGTTCTGATCATTGCCCTGAAACTTCACCATATAAAACCATGCCTTTACATATAAGAGTCTGCTGGCTTCACCTTGTCAGTTACAAGCTATTTGGAAGGCAATGGCAGATCCACATGGCTCCACCAAAGATGTTTTATCACACACCTGAAAACCACTGCTCTAGGCCCACTACTCAGCAGGCTCCAACTTACTGGCATCTCTGCTCAACACCATTTTCATGAATCCCACTAAATCATGGCACTGTCTGGTATACTCATGATCAGCAAAAGAACATGCAAGAGTTCTCCGGTGCCACCTGGTAATGGGAATTTTAAAAGTTTTATGGTATTTATTTAGCTATTTTTCAAGGATGAATTTGGAGACACTGTGGGTTTCAATTCATTCAGGAACCATTAAATGGTGAGGAAGCTCATTTCAATGAAAGCTCTGGAGAACACTCACAGGCAAGGCTTCCCAAAGAGTGGCCAAAATGTCACATGAAGCCAGGCACATTGAGGTCTACAATGTGACGTCCATGTGTGCGTGTGTTTTTTTTTTAATTCATTTTTTTATTGGTTGCTCAAAGCCCTACAAAGCTCTTGACATACCATATTTCATACATTAACATACATTAGCTTCAAGTGAGTAATGAACTCCCTTTTTTACCCCAAGTACAGATTGCAGAATCACATGGGTTACACATTCACATTTTTACATAATACCATACTAGTAACTGTTGTATTCTGCTACCTTTCCATGTGTGTTTTGACTCTCAACGATGGCTGTCAAGTCTCTCAGAATAAAATCATGTAATATCCTTGCTGAGATTCTCAGTGCTCTGTGGAAAGCCACCCTGGTCCTTGACCTCAGTTTATAAGGGCTACTCTCATGCGTGGCCTCCTAAAATCACAAAACAATTCATGGCAATACTTCTCTGAGATCAGTTCCAGAACTCAGTCTCTAAAAGGAATCACACCAGAGTTCATACTCAAGGGGACCAAGTAATCCCCTCCAACCACCACACTAATGACCACAATTAAAATCAAAACACTCCCACATGGCCCTCATCTTCTTCCATATAGACACCCATCATAACCTCTGGCTGGAGTTTTCCATGACGGGTTCAGCCCAAAAGAGTGTCCAAAATAAGCGCCCTTGCCCCTCATTTGCCTAAAGTCCGGGTGGCCTGGACACCCTTCCTGTGAACCAGGATTGATCAATAAGCCTGCTGTTAATACTGCTCGACTTCTCCAATTTGAGGCCTACTGACTGTGTAGTTTAGATTCTTTATGTGAATTGGAGTCATGAGAATACCCAAGCACCTATGGTCTAGCCTCTGCAGGGCTTTCAAGAACTCATTTGTCACAAAGGATCCCTATTCTCATTTGATAGAAGTCAGGAATCTTACAGAGGAAGGCGAGAGGCTTCATCCACAATGACTGATCTTTTTGCCATTTTGGTTTTTGATGCCCACATGGGATCTTTCTTTAGATCCATCAGGTGCTTAGAATCTAAACCACAGCCTCACACAGGGCCAAGAGGCTGATTCAGACACATTCCTTTCAAATGCAATTAAGTAAAGAGCCACAGGTGATGCCCATTCATTTCCATTTGAAATCTCATTTCTTCAGGCTTCAAAAAGGTTTGGCCTGAGTCAAAGACCTTTCTGGCATTCAGGGCAACAGAAAAATAGGTAATCAAAAATCCCCAAGCAGGGTTTCTCCACTGAGACTTTCCTGTCACTCTGATATCTGAGTTTTCTTAGATGCTTGCCATTTCCTTCAGCTATCCAGTACATGGCCATGTCTCAGAGCTTGGAGGTGGTACATATCTTGTACAAAAAATCATGAAACTAATCTTGAGAGTGGCCAGAATTCACGAAAAAATGGGAACTTAGGAAGAGAACAGGTGTTGCACATGGATAAGGCAAGCCTCAATCCATATATTAGTTGGGCAGGATGAATGCTGGGAAGTTTTCTACTAGACAGGACACACCCATTGAGCCATTTTCTTTTCTAATATCTACAACCAAGGACACAGTGGGATATGTTGGGTGCAGAGCAGGCTGAACTGTATTGTCTGCAGGGCAGGCTGGACAGATGTTGGCAGCAAGATAGCCCACGCACTCAAATCTCCCTGTATCTGGTCCTTTTTCACCTGTTTGTGTCAAGTCCCCCTCAAGTCTGAGCACTCAACCCCACCCCCCTTGGGCCAAGAAGGCAGCTTGCAGACCCAGTGACCCCATTAGATTTGGGCTATAAAAACTCCCTCCTGCCAGGTCCTCCTCTCTCTTGCTCTTTCTCTCTTGCTCTTTCTCTCTTGCTCTCTCTCTCTTGCTCTTTATCTTTCTTACGTGCTCTCTGTCTCTCTCTTGCTCTTGCTCTCTTCCTATTCACCTCTTCTCTTTTCTCTCTCTCTCTCTCTCTCTTTCTTTTCTTTCTCTTGTTGCACTGCTGCAATAAAGATTTTTCGGTTTCTCCGAGTGTTGTGGTCACCTTAGTTTCATTGGTGCCGAAACCGGGGAGAGGGTTAAAACTCAATTTTGGGTCCCTCTTCCTTCGGTAGTGCCACTCACTGGATCGCCTGAACCCAGGCCTGAACTCCATCTACCACTAGCCTTCAATTGGTGAGTTTCCCCTTCCTGGAGTCCTAAACCCAATTGTGGTGTCAAGAGGATTTGGCCGTTGATTGTCCGGCAAACCTCTTTGCCCACCTGCGGGGAGGAAAACACCCCACCACAGCCTTTAAGGCTACGGTGGCCCTCAGGGACTCCTTCCTAGGGCAGAATAGACTCCTGGGTTTAAAATTATTCTCTTCCCTTGCCAGCTGTTCATTACCAGCATTGGCTTTGTAGGTCTCCCTCAAAGGACTGTGTAACCTCCAGGGACACATAACACAGTATGAACATCACAGTCCACCCAGACCTTCAACATCTTGGTGGCTCTCCTAAAGTCCTAGTCCTCAGACACATACCCTCCCCTTCCTCCCTCTTCCCCTATCTCTCTCTTTCCCCTCTTTCTGGCCCTGCAAGTCTCCAGCCTCTCCAGAAGGGGTCCCCAAAAGAAAAGCCTTGGCCAAGGTCTCCCATAGCTCCAGCTCCGTCCAGGACGAGAGCTTCGACTGTCAGGATTCGGTGACTACCAATCTCTGAAGCTCGAGCCTGCCACTAAGGCACTCCTAATTTTTGGCTCTAGTGGAAACGCCCCTTTTGCCAATAAATCAGTTTTCTCCTTCTCTCTTATACTACAGTTGTGTCTCCTTCCTTCTCCTCTATACCAAGTTTGCATCCCCTTCCCTCCTCCTAATACTACTTTGCGACATGGGTAATGTGTCCTCTCTGCTGGTCGACTCTCCCCTATAATGCCTCTTAGATAACCTCAAAACCCTCTCCTTGACACCAGACATCAAACCCTCAAAATTGATCAAATATAGCACCTAGTACTGGCCCACTTATGCCTTAGACAACCAAAGCAGATGGCCCCTCTTTTGGGTCCCTGGATCCCTCCATTCTAAGGGATCTCTACAATTACTGTGAGCATTCAAAAAAAAAGGGTAAAAAGCTGCTATATCGAAGCTTACTTCTTGCTTGTGCTCTCTGCACCTCTTGCAGACCTCTGCAAATTCTTCTAGCTTGCAAACCAACACCCACAACCACTGATCCCCAATCTCCTCCTCCTCCAGACTCATCCACTACCTTTGACCCTATTGATGAATTTCCACCCTATCGCCCAGCTCAAGTAGGTCCTCACCCTCAACCTTCTGCCCCAACCCCTTCACTGTCTCCCCACCCTGAACAACCTGACTTTTCCTCTCCACTCACTAGATCAAAAACCTAAACAACCCTCTTTCCTCAAAATATTGCCTCTTTTATGAGGTAGCAAGTACTGAAGGAATCCCTCTAGCCACTCACTCCTCTCTTCTCCTGTCAGTGCCCACACTGGGTTCCACCAGGTCCTCTTACCAGCTAACCCAAAGCTCAAACCAGCTGAGGAGAGCCCTTGGACCCCTATCAGAGATCTGGTGAAAATGGTCTTTAAAGTTGCTTTGTCATCACTAAAAAGAGGTTACTAAGAATTGTCCCTCACAGGCTTTTTTTGGGATACACACTCCCATTCTCCCCTGTGCTCTACCTGTTTTCTGCTCAAGTTTTCCTTGTTAGGGAAAATCGTATTCTTTTACATCATTCCTTCCTCATTCTCAGATCCACAGCTGCTCTCAGCCCTGCCTTCCCATCTTCCCCTCCTTACCCAGGCCCACAGAAATGGCTTAACTGACCTTCTCCAGAAATCTTCACCATGGCTGATTTTAGGACTTTCAGCAAAAGAATCTCTACAAAAAGTTCAATGTATGTAAACTTCCTATTTTCCTGTTGCCCTGTTTTACTTGGTCACTGTCTGGAAATATCAGCACTCTTGGCGCTGGACACCCCCTTACTAGTTTTTCAAAAAATATGTAAAACAAGGCCTCTGGCCTTGAGCTGGGGCTTAAAAGAGAAGGCTACATGTCTAAGATAAGGAGGTTACCAACTGGGCTCCATGATAACAGCTGGCAGGGGTGGGGAGAGTGGAAGGAAGAGGAGAGAAAGGAAAAAAAAGCTCTCCCCCTCCCAAGTTTCCTTGAAGGGTTAACTTGCCCAGAACAGAGGAAAAAAATATAAAAAACCTGCTTTTTGTGAACTTCTGCAGACTGCAAACTTCTGAGCCCCTTCCCTTACATGTTGGGTACAAAATTCTGAAACAACCTAAATTTGGGGTTCAGGGGATTAATTGATTACAGCAGAAGATGTGCCCTCTAAATCCAGCTGCAACCAAATAAAACTATTTCCCTATCTTCAGTGCTATCTTAGGTGCCTTGCCTAGTCTGTTCCTACAACAGTATAATTCTATATACTTAAACATTGTTCACGTTTTCACGAAATGGTCAACAAATGTGATTAATTGTGTACTGCAAATAACAAAATATCTCTTTTTAAATGGAATAATTTGCCTAAATTCAGAAATTTACAAGGATTATTTAAAAATGTAAAAAAAAGAAAAAGTTAACACATAGGAAAGAGAAATTAGAAGATTCTAAGTATGGATTTAATACAAGAAAATTGTGTTTCTGAATAAGAGAGTCTATTAAGTAAATATGAGGGTATTAGTAAGTGCTAAAGAAGGTCTATGTAAGTTGGTTATATATGTAAATTTTTTGAGCAAGTAATCTTGAAGGAATTAAACATTATACAACTATGGTTAAACAACAACTGTTATTTTGCAATATTGTAATATATTATTTCTCTAAAAGCTAAAAATGACTAATATAAAAACATCAATAATAATTGTGGTACTATTACTCTTCTTTGTATATTGAATGTGCTCATATTTTCCAGGTATATGTCATTAAGATAGAAGCTTTAAAAAACTATATCAAGCTGGTGTTCTCCAAAAGGTTGCATGGTTATTTTATGCTTATAAAAATAACATATTGGAGATTAATTTATATCATTTAATGTTCTATAACTGGACCTGTTATCAATAAGATTAATATCAAGTTCTATACACTGGGTACAATTTAAATGTAATATACTGTATTATCTAGTATTCATGTGACATCAAGCAACAACATATATAAACTTTATAAAATCATATTTTAAAAAATCAGCTTCAATACTAGAACACTTTACCTAAGATTTATAAATCTTAGCCTTACCTGAGATAAGGCTGTGCTTCCCATTTTACTACATGTCAGAATGACTCCAAAGTAGGCCAGACTTCAGCTAAAGCCCAACACTCTTAATTTAAGGTGGAACTGACTTTGCTGGATGTTAATGATCAAGATTAAATTTAAATTAAATTGACCAAAAAAACCAATATTTGGCTCTGGCCGTCTGAGTCATTCTGAATCCAGGGAACAGGGAACTTCTCTTAAGAGCTTTGTAACTCTGGGCCACATAACATCCTGATCAGGGAGACTATTGAGACCACTGGAGAATGAAAAGCCAATCAGTGTACTTGCTGTGAATACGAGGGTCATTGGAGACAGGAGACATTCCTGATGCTTCCAAGGGAAGCCACATGGTCAAGCAAGACCTGGACCCATCCTAGCGCAAATGACACTAGCAAAACTAAGAAGTTGCTCTCAGGTTCCCCCACGAGTGACCCCTATGGGAACTCGGCTGACTCTTAACAATAGAGAGAAACAAAGTTGGTCAATTTTGACCAACTTGATCTTAAACACCTACCAAAAACTGTTAAGCCAAAACACAGTCATTCCTGGGAGTAATAAAGGACAAGAACAGCTAGAAAAGAGAAGACAGCAAGTAAGCCAACAGGCTCCATGGGGAATGTTCAGTTAATTATGGCCTTGCCCCCTTCCTCACAGGACCCCTATTAGTTCTCTTTATGTTTCTCCCAATAGGACTCTGTCTATTAAATCGCCTACAGAAGTTCATGCAAGATCAGATACACAAATTCACCAACAAGCTGGTCAATCAACTACTTCTTTAAGACTACCAGCCCTGATGCCCAAGATGGACACCTATGACTCATCACCAACTCTTCTGGCTCCAGAGACTCTGTGCCCATCTAAAACCCTCTCTAACCCTTTTTCCAATTTTCACAACCCCTCTTTCACTTCCTAGGAATGAGAACTACTCTCTAGCACGTCGACTCTGCTTATTCTGTCTGCTCTACAGTATCCCCACAAGGAAACATCAAACCTAAACTCCCCCTGGTGCCACCATGTCTCCCACCTTAAAAAGGCACTTGTTCCAAATGTCCAGTCCTGGACTTCCACCATGCCCACCAAACTCAAAATTCCTCACCAACCCTCTTCTTCTTTTACTAATCATTATTCTCTCTCAAGTTTTTATCTCAAACCACAGATACCGCTTCTACAACCAAGCGACTTGACACCAGGATGACACTACCCACTCTCAGTTAATGGGTCAAGGCGATTGCCCTTCCACTGGCTGTAATTGGTCTGTCACCATTTACATTACTGGATTCAACCAAGCCACCTCCAAAACTTCCTAGAGTCCCTGCTACAGGACCAGTGGCGATACCAAGAATTTCCTCCATCTAGCACTGGTTTGCTGCCATCGAGGACTTGTGGCTTCAAGGAACTTTTATGGAATTTACCTCTACCAAAGTAGTTGTCTGTAGCCACTGAGTGTTATTTCTGCTCTGGTGTTCTCAGACCTGTCCCCCGAACATTCCTCCACTTCCCCTTCGAAGTCAAATGCCGCCCACCATTAAGCACGAAGTAGCCAGAGAACTTTACGCCATCCCACATGTCACTTAGGAAAACAAAAAGGGAGGAATGTCGGGTGCAGAGAAGGATGAACTGTGTTGTCGGCAGGGCAGGCTGAACAGATGTTGGCTGCAAGATAGCCCATACATTCAAACCCCCCTCTATCTGGTCCTTTATCACCTGTTTGTGTCAAGTACCACTCAAGGCTGAGCACTCAACACCCCTTGGCCCAACAAGGCAGCTTGCAGACCCTGAGGCCCCATTAGATTTGGGCTATAAAAACTCCCTCCTACCAGGCCACCCTCTCTCTAGCTCTTTCTCTCTTGCTCTTTCTCTCTTGCTCTCTCTCTCTCTTGCTCTTTATCTTTCTTACGTGCTCTCTGTCTCTCTCTTGCTCTTGCTCTCTCCCTATTCATCTCTTCTCTTTTCTCTCTCTCTCTTTCTTTCTTTCCTTTCTCTTTGTTGCACTGCTGCAATAAAGATCTTTTGGGTGCTCCGAGGGTTGTGGTCACTTTCCTTTCAGGATACACAGACATAGAAACAGTCTCCTTGTCAAATGACTTACTAGAAACAGTCCACACCAAACCAAACAAACCTCCTTTTTACCTATTCTCAGAACATGAGACAAAACCACAAACTGATATCCACACACACCAAGGCACCTCCTTCCCCCAAGTATGTCTGTGACTATCTGGAGTGTCCTCTGAACAGTAGGCCATATGATGTTCCCCAGAAATGGCCAGTCCTGACTCAGATCTGGTCTCCTTGGCCATTTCTGTGAAGTTGTCAGGAGGCAGCGGTGAGCCATTTCCTGCACTCTCACAAAAGGACCCTCTACAAAGCTTTCTTGGCATTTGGCCACCCTCACATTAGTAGGTACCAAGAAAGACTGACTCTGTCCTTGGTAAATGCAAACAAGTGAGCCCACTGGGACCGGGACTGGGACTGGCTCTGGGTACCTGGCTTCCTGGGTCACAAAATTCAGAGAGTTCCATCACCAAGGAAGTGAGGTGAGGTCACTTCCTTCAGAAAATGAATGACGTCACTGCCTTGGCCACCACTTTGTCCTAACAGTTGTTTCATAAGGTCTCAGGAAAAGGAGGCTGCCTCTATTTCCTGTGACACTTACACAATTTAGAATGGTATAGAAACCATAGGCACCTGGGAACAGCTCTCCACACAGGCCTGATTTGATACATCTTTCCTACATTAAGAAGAGATAGGCTGATTCAGACACATCCTTTCATCCTCATCAGATTGTTTGCAAAGGAAGATGACTTTTGCTGTCTCACGTCCTTCATAGCTGCCTACGTCTTCTCCAGGGATTATTTCTGCATGGATTTTGAGGTACTCAGCAGGTGGAAGATCTCCTAACTTCCTGTACTGTAATACCAACTTTGTCCCTGCTCTTCTGTAAAGTGAGATTGAGTGAACAGTGTATGGTTAGGGTTAATAGTATGTTCGATTTGGGTTAGGAATCATTTTGCTGGATGAATAATGATATTGGGAACCTGCGATATTTATAAAAATATAGAGATGAAATATAAGTATGAAAACAGAAATATAGGTAATATTTGAAGCCCAGAAGAATTTGGGGCCTTGACTGGGATCCTTAGCTTTAATTATGTTCTGCACTGAGGTCTCAGTTAAATCAGTATACAATGGCATAGGACCCTGTAACTCAGATGATTGAATGTAGAAGAGAACATCCAGTCAAAAAGGGATAGTCTGTAGGATTAGGAAGATAGTCAGTAGGTTTAGGAGGAAGAGTGAGTCTATGATTTGGACCAAAAGTTCTTTAGCAATAGTGTTTCGGTTGAAGAGTGAATATAAATGACACCACATGTGAAGAGTCAGGCACAATGATGAACTGGGGAAAATATATAGGAAAGCAGATATCAATAGAGACATTAGGAAATCAGGCAAAGTATAACGAGAGTGATGGAATTAGACATTTTCAACAGGCTTGAGGTTGAATATATAATCTTAAGAAGAAACAAATATGTAGTCACCAATAGGATTGACATTTGAGAGCATTAGGCAACCTGGACATGGATGTTTTTAGTAATCCATGTTCACTTTCCATTGAGGCTTTGGTACAATCATAAGTGTGACCTTTGCATTTTGTGTCCAGAATATTACTGTGGTAATATGTATAAGTAGATCAGGTGACATGAGTATTTCTTCCACCATTTCTGGGAGCAATATTTTGAAAACTCATAAATTAGTACTGGGGATACTAATAGGTTTACCCTGTGTTGATGAACATAGAGATGATGCATTAATAGAGCATTCTGTGAATAAATTATATAACTAGTTTCAAAATTAAATAATGGATTGTGTTGATATCTGAAAATATATAGGAGATCTTATATTGATATACATACATTCATTCCAACCAGTTATATATCTAATGGTAATATTAGGGTCCCAGTTTATCATGAATAGTGTGTGAATTTTGCTTCAAAAATGATTATGGAATCGAAAATAATGTGTTTAGAAGGAAGTCTAGTGGAAAGACCAGTAAAGAAACATGGAGGAAAATATGTGTTCTGAAGGAGGAAGTGATTGAAAGTGAACCAAATGTTTAAAAATTTGTGAACTTGTGAATGAAACGATATATCTTATGATGTTCACAAACTGAAAAAATAATAACGTACCAGTTTTGAATGAAAATGAACTTCAACAAACACATTATATCCCATAGGAATCTACTTGCATTAATGTTAAACTGGGTCAGTTACTGTAGGAATATAGGGATTTGTAAGCACCATTCCCTGAAGTTAGTTTTCAGTACTAAAAATCAAATATGTTTTTCAGTGGATGTATTTTTCTGAGAATAAACTTGTGAAAAATTGATTATAAATCCACATACAGGAACATGAATGAATTTAGGCAGTGAATAATAAGACACATATATTTTATATTTTGGAAAATCTGGAGACTATATATATATATATATATATATATATATATATATATATATATATATATATATACAGAGAGAGAGAGAGAGAGAGAGAGAGAGAGAGAGAGAGAGAAACACACACACACATTATAATGTAGCAATATATATGCCAATTGAAATTCATCATGAAATATAACTCATTCACGTATCCAAAAATATTCATTGTACTGAACATGGATGAATGAATAATGTTGTTCATCTAGGAATCTTACCCATGGGTTCAAGTTTTCGTTCCAACAGCATTTAGTAGGAGTGATCTCTTCTCACAATTTGTATCTGCCAAGTCAGCCACCTCACAAGAATGTACGTGTGAAACCAGGTAGGATTCTATTTGTGCATATAAAAGTACATGTGCTTAATAGGCTACAGAGAAAGGGAGAAGGAATTCACGTATTTGTTATCTTTAAAAACACATGGAGAATTATTTCAAAAAATAATTGACTAGATTTATAACGCCTACCTTATATCATGCAAAAGGCAAGCCCAACTATACACCATGCCTCTTCTGAATTTCTTGTATTTCTATTCTGTTTGAGTTATTTTTCTCATCATATTAGTATTAGTAGTCAGGGTCTAGTAGGGTATGGGTTAGTGTCAGGGATTCAGTATTTTTAATGGAAAATTGGAAAATGAATCCAATGAGTATGCAAATATGTGCTACAAAAAATCTTCCCCCTCTCATCCAGAACAATGACTTGACATTACCTTCGCCCCAAGTAAGTCACACTTAGAGGAGAGGAGTTAGAAAATCTGTAAATACATATCTGGAATGGAAAATGCTTTGGAGTTCACAACCTTGGAGGTGGTAGAGGAGTTTCCAAAAGTAAGGGACATGGTAAACACTCCTGAAACATGGAGCTCTGCTGGCCTAAACACTTCTTGAGAAACTGCCTCTGAGGTTGGGCACTTAAAATATATGTTGTTTTCAGGAGCTTTAGCTTCCTTTGTGGTGAGACCATCAAAGCTGGGTCTGCAGCTATGTGACATGGAGGACATGGTTTCTTATTTTCCAATGAACATAACGCAGCATTGCTGCATTCTCCCTTTGTAGGTAAACTGTGGCCACTGGGTGCTAAGTGTCTCCCCGTGTTGACTGTGAAGCCATTTGGTCCTTCCTCGAATTTTCGTGGTGTTTCTTGCTACTGCATTGGAAGTTTAATATTTGCCTAACAAAATACAAGGAGTTCAACTTGGCACAGTGATGGAGGGAGTTCTGTCACGTGTGGTGGGTCAGGTCTGCAGTAAAATGCACCAACCAGACTTCTATCCCTCATAGCTTGCCCCCTTGACCATAGCAACCTGATTCAAAACAATGCCCTGAAACCTCTCCAAATAACAAGATGCCTTTATATAGAAGGGTCTTCTGGCTGCACCATGTCCATCTCAAGTCATTTGAAAGTCAATGGCAGATCCACATGGCCCCACCATAGATGTTTATGGCACACCTGCCCACCACAGCTCTAGGCCCACAGCTCACCATTCTCAAACTTACTGGCATCTCTGTTCTACACCACTTTCATGAAACCCAGTCAACCAAGGCACTGTCTGTTATACTCATGATCCCTAACATAACATCCAAAGCATCTCCAGTGCCACCTGGTCATGGGAATTTCTAAAAATTCATGGTATTTATCTAGCCGTTTTTCACTGATGAAGTTGTTGGCACTGTGGGTTTCAATTTATTCAGGAACTATTAAATGTTGATAAAGCTCATTTCAATGAAAGTTCTGGAGAATTCTCACAGGCAAGGCTTCCCAAAGAGTGGCCAAATTGTCACATGAAGTCAGGCCCATTGAGGTCTACAATGTGAGGTACAGGTGTGTTTTGACTCTCAACTATGGCTGCCAAGTTTTTCAGAATAAAATCATGTGATATCCTCGCTGAGATTCCCAGTGCTCTGTGGAAAGCTTCCCTGGGCCTAGATCTCAGTTTCCAAGGGCGACTCTCATGCATGGCCTCCTGAAATCCCAACACAATTCATGGCAATACTTCTCTGAGGTCAGTTCCAGGACTCAGTTTCTAAGGGGAATCACACCAGAGTTCAAGCCGAGGTTGGTTGACCCAGTCATCTCGTCCAACCGCCACACAAATGAGCAAAATTAAAACCAAAACACACACATGGCCCTCATCCTCTTCCAAATAAACACTCATCATAACCTCTTGCTGGAGGTTTCCATGAGGGTCGCATCCAAAGACAGTGCCCAAAATAAGCTCCCTTGCCATTCATTCGCCTAAAGTCAGGGTGGCCAGGACACCCTTCCTGTGAACCAGAAGTGATCAAATAGGCCTGCGTTAATACTGCTACACTTCTCCACTTTGAGGCCTTCTTACTGTGGGAATTAGATTCTTCTTTTTTAAAAATTTTGGGAAATTTAATTAGAAAGTTAAAAAAATTATATTGCAGAATATTAAATTTCTTATGGAAAAGCCTTCATCTTGTTTGTGAAGGAAACCTTGATGACTTGACAATCTGGTTATATAGAGACACTCAAAATTTTCTGTTACAAACTACATGGATGAATGGCTACAGCACATAGTTTTTTAAAACTGAAACGCAGATAACAGCAAGTAAGATAACAAATAAAAGACAATTTTATTAAAAATAAAGTTGTAAAATGACTCAAATATAGGAAATTCAATTTCTTTTTTTTCTTTTTTTTTTCTTGGTTGTTCAAAACATTATAAAGCTCATGATATATCACCTTTCATACATTTGACTCAATTGGGTTATGAACTCCCATTTTTACCCCAAATACAAATCGCAGAATCACATCAGTTACACACTCACGTTTTTACATAATAGCATATTAGTGATTGTTGTATTCTGCTAACTTTCTCATCCCCTACTGTCTCCCCGCCCTCCCCTCCCATCTTCCCTCTCTACCTCATATGCTGTTGTTCAATTCTCTCCCTTGTTTCCCACCATTTCCCCTTATAACCTCTAATATATAATTTTGTGTAACATTGAGTGTCTCCTACCATTTCCATATGCTTTTTCTTCTCTCTCCCTTTCTCTCCCCCCCCTGATCTCTGTTTAGTGTTAATATTTTCCTCATGATCTTCCTCCCTGTTCTGTTCTTATTTGCTCTCTTTATATAAAAGAAAACATTTGGCATTTGTTTTTGAAGGATTGGATAACTTCGCTTAGCATAATCTATTCTAATGCCATCAATTTCCCTGCAAATTCTATGTTTTGCATTTTTTAGTGCTGCGTAATACTCTAATGTGTACAGATGCCACATTTTTTTTTTATCTATTCGTCTATGAAGGGCATCTAGGTTTGTTCCACAGTCTAGCTATTGTGAATTGTGCCGCTATGATCATTGATGTGGCAGTATTCCTATAGTGCGCTCTTTTAAGATCCTCAGGGAATAGTCCGAGAAGGGTGATAGCTTGGTCAAATGCTGGATCAATTCCCAGCTTCCCCAGGAAACTTCATACTGCTTTCCAAATTGCACTCACCAATTTGCAGTCCCACCAGCAGTGTACAAGTGTACCCTTTTTCCCACATCCTCGCCAACACTTATTGTTCTTTGACTTCATAATGGCTGCAAATCTTACTGGAGTGGGATGGTATCTTAGGGTGGTTTTGACTTGCATTTATCTGACTGCTAGAGATGGTGAGCATTTATTCATGTACTTGTTGATTGATTGTATGTCCTCCTCTGGGAGGTGTCTGTTCAGGTCCTTGGCCCATTTGTTGATTGGGTTATTTGTTATCTTATTGTTTATATTTTTTTGAGTTCTTTGTATATTCTAGATATTAGGGCTCTATCTGAAGTATGAGGGGTAAAAAATTGTTCCCAGGATGTAGGCTTTCTATTTACCTCTCTTATTGTTCTCTTGCTGAGAAAAAACTTTTTAGTTTAAGTCCCATTTGTTTATTCATGTTTTTAACTCTTGGGCTATGGGTGTCCTATTAAGGAATTTGGAGCCTGACCCCACAGTATGTACATCGCAGCCAACTTTTTCTTCTATCAGACACAGTGTCTCTGATTTTATATCTAGCTCCTTGATCCATTTTGAGTTAACTTTTGTGCATGGTGAGAGAAAGGGATTCAGTTTCATTTTGTTGCATATGGATTTCCAATTTTCCCTCCACCATATTTTGAAGATGCTATCTTTCCTCTGTTGCATGCTTTTTGTCACTTTTTCAAAAATGAGAAAGTTGTATATTTGTGGATTGGTTTCTGTGTCCTCTATACTGTACCATTCGTCCACGTGCCTGTTTTGATAGCAGTACCACGCTGTTTTCGTTACTATTGCTTTGTAGTACAGTTTAACTCTGGTATCGCTATACCTCCAGATTCACACTTCCTGCTTAGAATTGCTTTCACTATTCTGGTTCTTTTGTTTTTCTATACGAAATTCATGATTGCTTTATCTATTTCTACAAGAAATGCCATTGGGATTTTGATTGGCATTGCATTAAACCTGTAGAGAACTTTGGGTAATATCGCCATTTTGATGATGTTAATTCTGCCTATCCATGAACAGGATACATTTTTCCATCCTCCAACATCTTCTTCGATCTCTCTCTTTAGGGTTCTGTAGTTTTCATTGTATAAATCTTTCAACTCTTTTGTTAGGTTAATTCCAAAGTATCTTATTTTCTTTGAGTATATTGTGAATAGAGTGGTTTTCCTCATTTCCATTTCAGAAGTTTTGTTGCTGATATACAGGAATGCCTTTGATTTATGCATGATGATTTTATATCTTGCCACATTGCTGAATTTATTTATTAACTCTAGCAGTTTCTTTGTAGACCCTTTTGCGTCTGATAAATATATTATCATGTCATCCACAAACAGCAATAATTTAAGTTATTCTATTCCTTTTTTTATGCCTTTAATTTCTTTTGTCTGTCTAATTGCTCTGGCTAGTATTTCAAGAACTAAATTGAATAGAAGTGGTGACATAGGGCATCCCTGTCTTGTTCCAGATTTTAGAGGGAATCCCTTTAAGTTTTTCTCCATTTAGGATCATGCTAGCCTCATGTTTAGCATATATAGCTTTTACCATGTTGAGGTAAGTTTCTGTTTTCCCTAGTTTTTATAGTTTTTTAAACATAAAGGGATGCTGTACTTTGTTGAATGCTTTTTCTGCATCTATCGAGATAATCACATGGTTTTTGTCTTTAAGTCTATTGATGTGGTGGATTACATTTATTGATTTCCGTGTATTGAACCAGCCTTGCATTCCAGGGATGAATCCTACTTGATCATGAAGCACAATTTTTTTTGATATGCTTTTGTATTCGATTCACCAGGATTTTATTGAGAATTTTTGCTTCCAAGTTTATTAGAGATATTGGTCTGTAGTTTTCTTTCTTTGAAGTGTGTTTGTCTGGTTTTGGGATCAGGGTGATGTTGGCCTTATAGAATGAATTTGGAAGAACTCCTTCTATTTCTATTTATTGAAATAGCTTGAAAAGTATTGATATTAATTCTTCTTTGAAGGTTTTGTAGAACTCCTCTGTATACCCATCTCGTCCAGGGCTTTTTTTGGTTTGTGGTCTTTTGATGGTTTCTTCTATTTCTTCCTTTCTTATTGGTCTATTTAAATTTTGTGTGAATTCCGGACTCAATTTTGGCAGATCATATGACTTAAGAAATTTATCAATATCTTTATTATCTTCTATTTTATCGGAATATAGGGTTTCAAAATTCTTTCTAATTATCTCCGGTATTTCTGTAGTGCCTGTTGTGATATTGCTTTTTTTATCCCATATGTTAGTAATTTGAGTTCTTTCTCTACTTCTCTTTGTTAGCATGGCTACGGGCCTGTCGATCTTTTTTATTTTTTCAAAGAAACAACTTTTATTTTTTTCAATTTTTTAATTTTTTTTGTTTCAATTTCGTTGATTTCTCCTCTAATTTTAATTATTTCTTGTGTTCTACTACATTTGCTGTTGTTTTGCTCTTTTTTTTCTTGGTTTTTGAGGTGTAGTGTGAGTTCATTTATTTGTTTTGTTTTTTTTTTTCTTTTTTTGAGGAAAGAATTCCAAGAAATGAATTTCCCTCTTAAAACTGCTTTCATTGTTTCCCATAGAATCTGGTACGTTGTGTCTGTATTGTCATTTGTCTCTAAGAATTTTTATTTCTTCCTTTATGTTTTCTGTAACCCATTGATCATTCAGTAACATATTGTACATTTTCCATGTGATGTAGAATTTTTCCTTCGTACTTTTATCATTGATTTCAAGTTTCATTCCATTATGATCAGATATGGTGCATGGTATTATCTCCATAACTTTATATTTACTAAGAGTTACCCTATGGCATAATATATCGTCTACATTTGAGTAGGATCAATGTGCTGCTGAGAAGAACGTGTATCCACTTGATGATGTTTGATGTATTCTACATATGTTGAGGAAGTCTAGGTTATTGATTGTGGTATTGAGTTCTATAGTTTCTTCATTCAGCTTTTGTCTAGAGGATCTGTGTAATGGCGAGAGCTGTGTGTTGAAGTCACACGTAATTTTTGTGTTATAGCCTATTTGACTCTTGAACTTGTGAAGAGTTTGTTTTATGAACTCTGCAGCACCATTGTTTGGTGCATACAAATTGATAATTGTTATGTCTTGTTGGTGAATGGTTCCTTATAACAGTATATACTGTTATTCTTTATCATTTTTGATTAACTTAGGTTTGAAGTTGATTTTATTCGATATGAGTATGGTCACTCCAGCTTGCTTAAGAGGGCCAACTATGGTTGCCAAGTCTTTCAGAATAAAATCATGTGATATCCTGGCTGAGATTTCCATTGCTCTGTGGAAAGTCACCTTGGGCCTAAATCTCAGTTTCAAAGGGCGACTCTCATGCATGGCCCCCTAAAATACCAACACAATTCATGGCAATACTTCTATGAGGTCAGTTCCAACACTCAGGCTCTAAGGGGAATCACACCAGAGTTGAAGCCCAGGTGGACCCAGTCATCTCTTCAAACCCCCACACAAATGACCACAATAAAAACCAAAAACACTCCCACATGGCCCTCATATTCGTCCATATAGACACTCTTCATAACTTCTGGATGGATGTTTCCATGAGGGTCACAAACAAAGACAGTGTCCCAAATAAGATCCCTTGCCTCTCATTTGCCTAAAGTCAGGGTGGCCTGGACACCCTTCCTGTGACCCAGGAGTGATAAAAAAGGCCTGCTGTTAATACCACTCTGTTTCTCTAATTTGAGGCCTACTGAATGTCAGGTATAGATTTTTTATGTGATATGAAGTCATGAGAAAATCCAAGAACATCTGCAGAGCATTGAAAAATTTACTTGACTCAAAGGATCCCTATTCTCACTTGATGGAGATAAGGAACCTAACAAAGGAAGTCAAGAGTCTTCATCCACATTGACTGCTCTTCTTGCAATTGTGGTTTTGGATGCACACAAGGGATCTTTCTTTAGATCCATTTGGTGCTGAGAATCTAAGCCACAGCCTCACACAGGGCCACGGGGCAGATTCAGACACTTCAATTTACAAGCAATTAAGCAAAGAGCCACAGGTGATGCCCATTTATTTCCATTTGAAAACTGTTTTCTTCATGCTTAAAAAAGGGATGGCCTGAGGCAAAGACCTTCCTGACATTCAGGGCAACAGAAGAATAGGAAAGCAAAAGGCCCAAAGCAGGGTTTCTCCACTGAAACTTTCTTGGTCACACTGATATCTGAGTTTTCTGAGATACTCGCCATTCCCTTCAGCTATGCAGTACATGGCCATGTCACAGAGCTTGGAGGTGGTACATATCTTGGACACAAAACCATGAGCGTATTCTGGAGAGGGGCCAGAATTCAGGAAGAAAACAGGAACTTAGGAAGATGGCAGGACTTTCCCATCCATAAGGCAAGCTTCAGTCCATTCATAAATTGTGCAGGATGACTGCTGGAAAGCTTTCTAGTAGACAGGAAATATCCATTGATGCATTCTCTTCTCTAATGTCTACAACCATGGACACAGTGGGATATATAGACACAAACACTCGCCTTTTCAAATAACTTACTAGAAACAGTCCACTCCAAAACAAACAAACCACCTTTCCTACCTATTCTCAGAACATGAGACAAAACAACAAACCCACAACCACACCCACAAAGGCACTTCCTTTCCCCAGTAGGTCTGTGACTCTCCGTAGTGTCCTCTGAGTGGTGGTCCATAATATATTCCCCCATTATGGGCTGTCCTGTCTCAGATCTGGTCACCGTGGCCAACTCTGTGATGCTGTCAGGAGCCAGCGGTGAGCCACTACCTGCTTTCTCAGGAAAGACCCCTCTTCAGAATTTCCTGAAATTTGGCCTCACATCTGTTGGTAGCAAGAAAGACTGACTCTGTCTTTGGTAAATCCAAACAAGTTCGATCACTGGGACTTGTACTGGGAGTGGCTCTGTGTTCCTGGATTCCTGGATCCCAAGTTCAGAGAGTTCCATCACCAAGGAAGTGAGATGAGGTCACTTCCTTCAGAAAATGAATGAGGTCACTACATTGGCAACCACTTTTTTCTAACAGTTCCTTCCAAGGTTCCCATGAGATGGAGGCTGCACCTACTTGCTCTTACATTTTCACATGTTAGAATGGTATGTCAACCTTAGGCACCCGGGATCAGCTCTCCACACAGGCCTTGTTTTGTCCATCTTCTCTACATTAAGATGAGAGAGGCTGATTCAGACACATCCTTTCATCCTGACCCGGTTGTTTGCCAAGGAAGATGACTTTTGCTCTCTCAGATCCTTCGTAGTTGCCTACATCTTCTCCAGAGATTATTTCTGCATGGACTTTTGAGTTTCTCAGCTGGTGGAAGATCCTGTACCTTCCTGTATTGTAAGACCAACTCTGTCCCTGCTCTTCTGTAAGGTGAGATTGAGGGAAGAGTGTTAGGTTAGGTTTAATAGCATGTTTGATTTGGGTTAGGAATCATTCTGCTGGATGAATAATGGTATTGGGAACCTGTGATATTTATAAGAATATAGACGTGAAATATATGTATGAGAACAGACATCTAGGAAAGAGTTGAAGCCCAGAAAGGCATTGGGACCTTGATTGTTATACTTAGCTTGAATTATGTTTAGCACGGTGGTCTCAGATAAATCAATATACAATGGCATAGGACAGTGTACCTCAGATGATTGAATATAGAAGAGAACAACCAGTCAAAAAGGGATAGTATGTAGGATTAGGAAGATAGTCATTAGATTTAGGAACAATAGTGAGTCTAGGAGTTGGACCAAAAGTTCTTTAGCAATGGGGTTTCAAGAAGAGAGTGAATGTAAGTGTCAGCACATGTGAAGAGACAGTCACAATGATGAACAGGGGAAAATATGGAAGAAAGCAGATATCAATAGGGACATTAGGAAATCAGGCAAAGTATAAAGCATGTGATAGGATTAGATATTTTCAACAAGTTTGAGTTTGAATATATAATCTTAGGAAGAAACAAATATGTAGTAACCAATAGGATTGACATTTGAGAGCCTTAGGCAACCTGGACATGGGTGTTTTTAGTAATCCATGCTCAATTTCCTTTTAGGCTATGGTACAATCATTAGTGTGACCTTTGCATTTTGTGTCCAGAATACTATTGGGGTAAAATGTATATGTAAATCAGGTGACATGAGTATTTCTTCTACCATTATGGGGAGCAATATTCTGAAAACTTATAAATTAGTACTTGAGATAATAATAGGGTTACCCTGTGTTGATGATTATTGAGATGATGCATGAAGACCATAATTTGAATAAAGTATATAACTGGTTCCAACTTTAAATAATGGATTGAATTTGCATCTGAAAATGTATTGGAAATCTTATATATATATATATATATATATATATATATATATATATATATATATATATATATATATATATATATAAATTCATTCCAACCAGTTATATATCTAATGGTAATATTAGGGTTACGGTTAATCATGAAGAGTGAGTTTTGCTTCAAAAATAATTATGGAAGCGAAAATAATGTATTTAGAAATAAATCTGGTGAAAAGACCAGTAAAGAAACATAGAGGAATACATGTGTTCTGAAATAGTAAGTAACTGAAAGTGAACCAAATGAAGATAAATTTGTGAACTTGTGGATGAAAAAATATATCCTATGATGTCCATTAACTGAAAAAATTGTAATGTACCAGTGTTGAAAAAAATGAACTTCAAAATACGTATCATGTCCCATAGGAATCTACTTGCATTGATGCTAAGCTGGCTCACTTACTGTAGAAATATTAGGATTTGTAACCACCATTCACTGAACTTAGTTTTCAATAATAGGAAACCAATATGTATTTCAGGTTATTGAGCATTTTTGAGAATAATCTTGTGAAAAGTTGATTATAAATGCACATACATGTATACGAATGTATTTAGGGTGTGTATAATAAGACACATATATTTCATATTTTGGAAAATCTGGAATATATATATATATATACACACTCACATTTATATGTAGCAATATATATAATATATATGCCATTTGAAGTTCATCCTGAAATATAATTCATCCACATTACCAGAAATATTCATTTTACTGAACATGGAATTATGTATAAGGTTTTTCACTAGGAAGCTCACCATAGTTTGAATTTTCAATTCCATCAGTATTTAGGAGGAGTCATCCCTTTTCACAATTTCTATATTCCAATGTCAGTGAGTTCACAAGAATGTACGTGTGATACCAGGTAGGAAACTATATATGCATAAAAAATACATATACTGAATAGGCTACAGAGAAAGGAAGACAGGAATTAATATATGTGATAACTTTAAAAACTCATGGAGAAATATTACAATGAAAAGTTGACTAGATTTAAAACACATACTCTTGATAAAGCAGAAGGCAAATCCAAGTATACACCATGCTTCCTATGAAATGCCTGTATTTCTATTCAGTTAGGTTTCTTTTTCTCCATGATATTAGGATTAGTAGTCAGAATCTAGTACGGTATAGGTTAGTGTCAGGGATTCAGTATTTCAAATGGAAATAGGAAAATGAATCAAATGTGTATGCAAACATGTGCTACACAAAAATCTTCCCACTCTCATCCAGAACAATGCCTTGACATAACCATCACTCCAAGTAAGACACAATTAGAGGAGAAGAGTTAGAAAATCTGTGAATACATATGTGGAATGGAAATGCTCAGGATTTCACAACACTGGTGGTGGTAGAGGAGTTTCCAAAAGTAAGGGACAGAATAAACACTCCACAAACATGGAGCTCTGCTGGCCTAAGGACTTCTGAAAAACTGCCTCTGGGGTTTGGCAAATGAAATGTATGTAATTGTTAAGAGATTTAATTCGTTTGTAGTGACACCATTAAATCTGGGTGTGTATCAATGTGACCTGGAGGACATGGTTCCTTATTTTCTAATGAACATTAGGCAGCAGTTCTGGATTCTCTCTTTGTAGGTAAACTGTGGACACTGGGAGCTAAGTGTCTTCCCGTGTGGCCTGTGAAGCCATTCGGACATCCTCCACTTTTCATGGTGTTTCTTACTGCTGCACTGCGAGTTTGGAATTGGCTTCAAGAAATACAAGGAGTTCAACTGCGACACACTGTTGGAGGGAGTTCTGCAACGTGTGGTTGGTAAGGGTCTCCAAAAGAATGTATGAACCAGGCTTCTATCCCACATAGCTTTCCCCCTTAACAATAGCAACGTGATTCTGAACATTGCCCTGAAATCTCTCCATATAACAAGATGCCTTTACATATAAGGGTCTGCTGCCTTCACCATGTCAGGTGCAAGACTTTTGGAAGCCAATGGAAGATCCAGGTGGTCCTACCAAAAATATTTATTTACACACCTACAGTCCACTGCTCTACCCCCAGTACTCAGCAGGTTCCAACATACTGGCATCTCTGTTCTACACCATTTTCACGAAACCCAGTCAATCAAGGCACTGTTTGGTACCCTCATAATCAGCAACAGGACATCCAAAGGTTATCCAGTGACACCTGGTCATGGGAGTTTCAAAAATTTAATCGTATTTATCTAGCCATTTTTCAAGGATGAATTTGGAGCCACTGCGGGTTTCAATTAATTCAGGAACCAGGAAATGGTGAGGAAGCTCATTTCAATGAAAGTTCTGGAGAACACTCAAAGGTAAGCCTTCCCAAAAAGTGGCCAAAAGGACACATGAATCCAGGGCCATTGAGGTCTACAATGTGAGGTACATGTGTGTTTGGATTCTCAACTATGGCTGCCAAATCTTTGAGAATTAAATCATCTGACATCCTGGCTCAGAATCTCCGAGCTCTGTAGAAAGTCATCCTGGGCCTATATCTCAGCTTCCAAGGGCGACCCTCAAGCGTGGCCTCCTAAAATCCCAACACTATTTTTTGAAATACTTCTTTGAGGTCATTTCCAGAACTCAATCTCTAAGGTGAATCACACTAGAGTTGAAGGCCAGGTGGACCCAGTCATCTCTTCCAACTACCACACAAATGACCACAATTAAAACCAAAACACTCCCATATGGCCCTCATCTTCTTCCATATAGACACTCTTCATAACCTCTGGCTGGAGGTTTCCATTAGGGTCGCAGCCCAAGACAGTGTCAAAAATAAGCTCCCTTGCCCCTCATTTGCCTAAAGTCAGGGTGGCCTGGACACCTTTCCTGTGAACCAGGAGTGATCAAATAGGGCTGCCGTTCATACTGCTTCAATTCTCCTATTTGAGGCATACTGACTGTGGGTTTTAGATTCTTTATGTGAACTGGAATAATGAGAAAACCCAAGCACCTATGGGCTAGCCTCTGCAGGTTTTGAAGAACTCATTTGACCCAAATGAGTTCTATTTTCACTTGATGGAAGTCAGGAACCTTACAGAGGAAGGTGAGAGACTTCATCCCAATGACTGCTCTTTTGGCCATTTTGGTTTTGGATGCACACATGGGAACTTTCTTTAGATCCATCAGGTGCTGAGAATCTAAGCCACAGCCTCACACAGGGCTAAGGGGCTGATTCAGACACATCTCTTTCCAAAGCAATTAAGGAAAGAGCCACAGGTATGCCAATTCATTTCCATTTGAAAACTGTTTTCTTCAGGCTTTACAAAGGGGTGGCATGAGTCAAAGACCTTCCTGACGTTCAGGGCAACAGAACAATAGGTAATCAAAAGGCCAAAAGCAGGGTTTCTTCACTGAGTCTTTCATGGTCACACTGATGTCTGAGTTTCTGAGATACTCGCTATTCCCTTCAGCTATACAGTACATGGGCATGTCACAGAGCTTGGAGGTGGTACATATCTTGGACACAAAACCATGGGCCTATTCTGGAGAGTTGCCAGATTTCAGGAAGAAAACAGGAACTTAGGAAGATAGCAGATGTTGCCCATCGATAAGGAAAACTACAGTCCATTCATAAATGGGGCAATATGAATGCTGAGAAGCTTTCTACTATACACGACACATCCATTGATGCATTCTATTTTCTATGTCTACAACCACGGACAAGTGGGATACACAGACATAGAAACACTCGCCATGTCAAACGACTTACTATAAACAGTCCATTGCAAAACCAAAGAAACCGACTTTCCTACCTATTCTCAGAAAATGAGACAAAACCACAAACACACAACCACACCCACAAAGGCACCTCCTTCCCCCAAGTAGGTCTGTGACTATCTGGAGTGTCCTCTGACTGGTGGGCCATAATATGTTCCCCCGAAATGGCCTGTCCTGTTTCAGTTCTGGTCTCTTTGGCCAACTATGTGAAGTTCTCAGGAGCCAGCGGTGAGCCACTACCTGCTTTCTCAGGAAAAGCCCTTCTTCAGAGCTTTCCTTGCATGTGGCCTTCCTCACATTTGTAGGTACCAAGAAAACTGACTCTGTCCTTGGTAAATCCAAAACAAGTGATACCACTGGGACTGGGAGTGGGACTGGCTCTGGGTACCTGGCTTCCTGGATCCCAAGTTCAGAGCACCTAGAAACAGCTCTCCACACAGGCCTGGATTGGTCCATCTTCGCTACATTAAGAAGACAGAGACTGATTCAGACACAACCCTTTATCCTGACCAGGATGATTGCCATGGAAGTTGACTTTTGCTTTCTCAGGTCCTTCATACCTGCCTACATCTTCTCCAGGGATCATTTCTGCATTAATATTTGAGGTTCTCAGCAGGTGGAAGATCCCCTGCATTCCTGCATTTTAAGAACAACTCTGTCCCTGCTCTTCTGTAAAGTTAGATGGAGGTAACAGTGTATGGTTAGGGTTAATAACATGTTTGATTTGTGTTAGGAATCATTCTCCTTGATGAATAATGGGATTGGGAACCTGCGATATTTATAAGAATATATAGGTGAAATATATGTATTAAAACGGAAATGTAAGTAAGATTTGAAGCCCAGAAGTGTATTGGGCCCTTGATTGGGATACTTAGCCTTGAATTACGTTCTGCACAATTGTCTCTGTTAAATCGATATACAATGGCATAGGACCTTGTACCTTGTATGATTGAATGTAGAAGAGAACATCCAGTGAAAAAGGGATAGTCGGTAGGATTAGAAAAATAGTCGGTAGTTTTAGGAAGAAAAGTGAGTATATGATTTGGAAAAAAAAAAGCTTCTTTAACAAGAGGGTTTCTTTTAGAGAGTGAATGTAAATGTCAGCACATGCGAAGAGTCAGTCAAAATGATGAACTGGAGAAAATATGTAGGAAAGCAGGTATCAATAGAGACATTACGAAATCAGGCAAAGTATAAAGTTAGTGATAGAATTAGACATTTTTAACAGGGTTGAGTTTGAATATATAATCTTAGGAAGAAACAAATTTGTAGTGACCAGTAGGATTGATATTTGAGAGCATTAGGATACGTGGACATTGATGTCTTTAGTTATCCATGTTCACTTTCATTTTAGGCTTTGGTACAATCATAAGTGTGACCTTTACATTTTTTTTGTTCAGAATATTATTGTGCTAAAATATATATGTAGATCAGGTGACATGAGTATTTCTTCCACCATTTCTGGGAGCAATATTTTGAAGATGTATACGTTAGTATTAGGGGTACAAAGAGGTGTAACATGTGTCTATGAATATAGAGATAATGCATGAATAGACCATACTGTGAATAAATATTGTAACTGGTTCCACTTTAAATAATGGATTGAATTGATATCTGAAAACATATAGGAAATCTTATATTGATATACAATCATTCATTCCAAAGAGTTATACATCTAATGGTAATATTAGGATTATGGTTTATCATGAAGGTGTTTGAGTTTTGCTTCATAAGTGATGATGTTAAACGAAAATAAAGTGTTTAGAAAGAAGTCTCATGAAAAGACCAGTCAAAAAACATGGAGGAATACATGTGGTTTGAAGCAGGAAGTGATTGATCGTGAAAACAATGCCTATAAATTTTCTAACTTTTGGATGAAATATATATCCTATGATGTGCATAAACTGAAGTCATAGTAACGTACAAGTGTTGATTAAAAATGAATGTCAAAATACATATCATGTCCCCTAGGAATCTACTTGCATTGATTTTAAACTGGGTCAATAACTGTAGAAATATTAGGGTTTGTATTCACCATTCACTGAAGTTAGTTTTCAGTACTAGTAAACAAATATGTATTTCAGGTGGATGATTATTTCTGAAAATAATCTTGTGGAAAGTTGATTATAAATCCACATATATGACTATGAATGAATTTAGGGAGTGTAAATTAAGACACATATATTTCATATTTTGAAAAATCTGGGGAGTGTATATATATATATATAAACATACACATGCACATGCACAGAAATTAAAAAGTAGTAATACAGGAGATCCAACATGGAGGCGGGCATGGAGTAATCAAGTCTATGACCTCTTCAGCTGTGTGGCATAGGGAGTCGTAAACTGTGTAAATGCTGTTTCCTCAGAATCACTAGGCAAAGTTGACCTGACGTGGATCTTGGGCGAACTGTCTGCGCCCCTCAGAACACACACAGAGCCTGGATCGGCTGCATTCAAGCTCAGATTCGCCTGCTTCTTGTGACTCAGCACTAACACTCTCACTGAAATAACTGGTCAGCCCTTCTGAATTTACAGAGGTAAAAGCCAACTGAGCCTTCATAGTCAGTGGCCACAGGATTGAAATGGGGCTTGGAAGAGACACCCGTTGCATTGGTCACCCGGCAAAGGAAACGATTGGTCACCATTTAAATGGATACCACCATGGCAGAGAACTGACATCAAGGTCGGAGGAGACAACTTCATTGAAACCAGCGCAACAGGTGTAAAATCCCCTAGCCATCTCTCTCAACACAGCGGGAAAACCATAAGGGCCCCTCCCTGCTCTCCTGTAAGGTCCCCGCCCAGCTCTCCCGTGAGCACGATAGCCAGACCTAGGGAATAAGGAGTGGGGCCGGAGTCTACCGCTCCCACCAGTGCTAACAACTGAGGTTTCTTGCACCACCTACCAGGGGCATGGCTAACAGAGGGCAAGCAAATTCGCAGGGGGTTCTCACCCCAAGCTCTACAAACTTAGGGTCTGAGGGAGGCAAACAGGGGAGTGTGCCCAGGCGTTCATGTAAACAGGGCTACCAGGAGCAGAGGCCTGGTGTGTAGCCAGTATTGAGGTGAGCGTCACAGGTGAGAGGGGCCTGGCTTGAAGAAACAAAAGAGAAGGCCCTAGGCACTCAGGATTGGAGACACACCCAGTCTGGGAGGAAGAGCTGCTGCACAGTGATTGGTTCCCACTTATTGAGAGGAGTAACTTGGCCCAATGCGCACAGCTCCACCTACTAAAAGAGAAGTTAATTGAACTCTATGACTGCATGTATTATTATTATTATATTTTTATTTTTATTTTTTCTTTTTCTTTCATTTTCATTTTTTTGTTGTTGTTCTTTAACTTTTTCATTTTTTTAATTTTTAATTTTTTCATTTTTTTTCATTTTTTCATTTTATTATTATTATCATTATTTTAAAGTTTAATTTTCATTTTTAATTATCATTATTATGTTTTAAAATTTTTTTCTTTCTTTCTTCATTTCCTATTTTTTTCTTTTCTCTTTTTATTTCTTTTCAATTTTCTTATTCTCCCTTTCTTGAATTCTACCTGCCTACTCTCATTCTCTTTAGTGACTTCTTCCCTTCCCTTCTAATGTCTTTCCTCCCAATAATCAAATAAATTTATAAGAATAAGCAGTAACTCATCATTCAAACTGAAAAAGAAGTAACATGAGCAGCAAAAAAAATTAATGAAGAAAATGAGTACAAACAATGAAGGACAGCCTAAATATTCAGGAGGACCTAGAGTCATCAGAAAAATAGTCATATAAAGAACTCAAGAAATACCTCAGACAGATGGAATGGAACCTTAAAGAGGATACGAGATAGCAAATCCAAACAGTGAAAGAACACATTGAAAATGAATTACATAAACAGATAAAAGAAGAAGTTAAGCATCATTATCAGGAGAGAGAGATTATTAAAAAAACCAAACAATAATTCTAGAAATGAAGAAAATGATAAACCAATTAAAAACTCAATTGAGAGTATCACTAACAGAGAGGAGCATGTAGAAGACAGAATGTCAGATAATGAAGACAAAATATATCATCTTTTAAAGAGTCTAGCCAACAAAGAAACGCTGGTAAAAAATCATGAGAAAAACATCCAAGAGATATTGGATAACATAAAAAAAAAACAAACTTATGAGTCATCTGGACAGAGGAAGGTATAGAGATTCAAACCAAGAGAATGATTAACCTGCTGAATAAAATAATTACAGAAAACTTTCCAGAAATAAAAAAGTAAATGGATATACAAATTGTAGATGCTAACAGGACACCAAGCACACAAAATCACAGTATACAAATGCCAAAACACATTGTTATGAAGATATCCAATATACAGAAAAAAGAGAAAATATTAAAAGCTAGAAGAGAAAGGAGGCAGATTACATTCAGGGGTAAACCCAAAAGGGTAACAACAGATTTTTCATCACAGATGCTGAAAGCGAGAGGATCCTGAAACACCATATTTCAAACACTTAAAAACAATGGATGCCAAACAAGAATTCTTTATCCAGCAAAATTAAGCTTCAGGTACGACAACAAAATAAAAATCTATCATGATAAACAAAAGCTGAAAAACTTTGCAGCCAGAAAACCAGCATTGCAAAGCATCTTGAGCAAAACACTACACGAGGAAGAAATGAAAATTAACAACCAAAACCATCAGTGGGAAGTGCGTCAGTAATGACAGAGAGTGAGGGAAAAGCTAATCATGGAGAAACAAAGATAATTTAAAAAAAGATAAATAATCAAACATGGGTGGCAGTACAAATCATATATCAATAGTAACTCTAAAAGTTAATGGCTTACACTCTCCAATGAAGTGACATAGGCTTGTAACCTGGATTAAAAAAATCCAACAATTTGTTGCCTCCAGGAGACTCATCTGAATGGAAAAGACATACACAGGCTGAAGGTGAAAGGTTGAGAAAAAATATACCATGCACAGGGTCCTCATAAGCAAGCAGGGGTGGCCATCCTCATATCGAATAAAATCGACTTCAAGACTAATTTAATCAAAAGGGATAAAGAAGGACCTTATATAATGTTTAAAAGAACCATTCACCAACAAGACATAAAAAATTATCAATATTTCCGCAGCAAATAATGGTGTTGTTATGTTCATAAAACAAATTCTCCTCATGTTCAAGAATCAAATAGACCACAACACAATAATTATGGGTGGCTTCAAGTCACCTCTCTCACCATTGGACAGATCCTCCAAAAAAAATTGAATAAAGAATCTATAGAACTCAATATCACAATCAATACCCTAGACTTAACTGACATATATAGAATATATCAACCATCATAAAGTGGATATACTTTCTTCTTAGCAGCACATGGATCCCTCTCAAAAATAGACCATATATTATGCCATAGGGCAACCCTCAGTAAATATAAAGGGGTGGAGATAATACCATGCATTTTATCTGATCATAATGGAATGAAACTGGAAACCAATGATAAAAGAAGGAAGAAAAAATTTTACATCACATGGAAAATGAACAATATGTTACTGAATGATTGATTGGTTATAGAAGAGATAAAGGAGGAAATCAAAAAAATTCTTAGAGATAAATGAAAATACAGACACAACATATCAGATTCTATGGGACACAATGAAAGCAGTTTTAGAGGGAAATTCATCGCCTGGAGGTCATTCCTCAAAAAAGGAAAAACCAACAAATAAAGGAGCTCACACTTCATCACAAAGCCCTAGAAAAGGAAGAGCAAAACAACAGCAAATGTAGTAGAAGGCAAGAAATAATTAAGATCAGAGTGGAAATCAATGAAATTGAAACAAAAGAAACTATTGAAAAAATTAACAAAACTAAAAGTTGGCTCTTCAAAAAAATAAATAAGATCGACAGACCCTTAGCCATGCGAATGATGAGAGGAAGAGAGAGAACTCAAATTACTAACATACAGGATGAAAAAGGCAATTTCACAACAGATGCTACAGAAATACAGAAGACAATTAGAAATTACTTTGAAAACCTATATTCCAATAAAATAGAAAATAGTGAAGACATCGATAAATTCCTTAACTCATTTGATCTGCCCAGACTGAGTTAAGAAGATACACACAAATTAAACAGACCAATGTCAATGGATGAAATAGAAGAAGCAACCAAAAGACTACCAACCAAGAAAAGGCCAGGACCGAATGGGTATACAGCGGAGTTTTACAAAACCTTTAAAGAAGAATTAATACCAATACTTTTCAAGTTATTTCAGGAAATAGAAAAAGAGGGAGCTCTGCCAAATTCATTCTTTGAGGCCAACATCACCCTGATTCCGAAACCAGACAAAGACACCTCAAAGAAAGAAAACTACAGACCAATATCTCTGATGAACCTAGATGCAAAAATTCTCAATAAAATGATGGCGAATCAGATACAAATGCACATCAAAAAATTTGTGCGCCATGATCAAGTAGGATTCATCCATGGCATGCAAAGATGGTTCAATATATGGAAATCAATAAATGTTATTCCCAACATCAATTGACTTAAAGATAAGAAACATATGATCATCTTGAAAGATGCAGAAAAAGCATTTGACAAAGTAGAGCATCCCTTTATGTTCAAAACATTAGAAAAACTTGGGATAACAGGAACTTACCTCAACATTGTAAAATCTATCTATGTTAAGCCTCAGGCTAGCATCATTTTGAATGGAGAAAAATTGAAGGCATTCCCTCTAAAATCTGAAACAAGACAGGGATGCCTTCTATCACCACTTCTATTCAATATATTTCTCGAAACACTGGCCAGAGCAATTAGACAGATGAAAGAATTTAAAGGCATAAAAATAGGAAAAGAATAACTTAAATTACCACTATTTGCAGATGACATGATTCTATACATAGAAGACCCAAAATGGTCTACAGAAAAAACTACTAGAACTAATACATGTATTCAGCAATGGGGCAGGACATAAAATCAACATGCATAAATTTAAGGCATTTCTGTATATCAGTGACAAAACTTCTGAATCGGAAATGAGGAAAAACACTGCATTCACAATATCCTCAAAAAAAAAATACTTGGGAATCAACCTAACAAAAGAGTTAAAAGATTTATACAATGAAAACTACAGAACCCACGGGCTGGGGATGTGGCTCAAGTGGTAGCGCGCTCGACTGGCATGCGTGCGGCCCAGGTTCGATCGTCAGCACCACATACAAACAAAGATGTTGTGTCTGCCGAAAACTAAAAAATAAATATTAAAAATTCTTTGTCTCTCTCTCTCTCTCTCTCTCTCTCTTTAAAAAAAAGAAAACTACAGAACCCTAAAAAGAGAAGTAGAATAAGATCTCAGAAGACTGAAAAAAATACTCAGTTCATGAATAGGCAGAACTAACATCATCAAAATGGCGATATTACTAAAAGTTCTCTATAGGTTTAATGCAATGCCAAGCAAAATCCCAAAGGCATTTCTTGTAGCAATAGATAAAGCAATCATGAAATTCATATGGAATAATAAAATTCCCTGAATAGCTAAAGAAATTCTAAGCAGGAAGAATTTTTGAATCAGGTGTTATAGCGATACCAGATTTCAAACTATATTACAGAGCAATAGTAACAAAAACAGCATGGTACTGGTACCAAAACAGGCAGGTGGATCAATGGTACAGAATGGAAGACACAGAGACTAATCCAAAAAGCTTCAACTACCTTATTTTGATTAAGGAGCTAAAAGCATGCAATGGAGGAAGGATAGCATCTTCAACAAATGGTGTTGGGAAAATTGGAAATTCGTATGCAACAAAATGAAACTGAATCCACTCCTCTCGCCATACACAAGAGTTAACTCAATGTGGATCAAGGAGCTAGATATCAAATCAGAGACTCTGAGTCTGATAGAAGAAAAATTTGGCTCCGTTCTACATATTGTGGTGTCGGGCTCCAAATTCCTTAATAGGACACCCATAGCACAAGAATTAATAACAAGAATCAACAAATAGGACTTACTTAAACTGAAAAGTTTTTTTTTTTTTCTCAGCAAGAGAAACAATAAGAGAGGCAAATAGGGAGGCTACCTCATGAGAACAAATTTTTACTCCTCACACTTCAGATAGAGCCCTAATATCTAGAGTATACAAAGAACTCAAAAAATTAGACAATAACATAACAAATAACCCAATCAACAAATGGGCCAGGGACCTGCACAGACACTTCTCAGAGGAGGACATACAATCAATCAACAAGTACATGAAAAAATGCTCACAATTTCTAGCAGTAAGAGAAATGCAAATCAAAACCATGCTAAGATACCATCTCACTCCAGTAAGATTGGCAGCCATTATGAAGTCAAACAACAACAAGTGCTGGCGAGGATGCGGGGAAAAGGGTACTCTTGTACGTTGCTGGTGGGACTGCAAACTGGTGCGGCCAATTTGGAAAGCGGTATGGAGATTCTTGGGAAAGCGGGGAATGGAACCACCATTTGACCCAGCTATTGCCCTTCTCAGACTATTCCCTGAAGACTTTAAAAGAGCGTACTACAGGGATACTGCCAAATCGATGTTCATAGCAGCACAATTCACAATTGCAACACTGTGGAACCAACCCAGATACCGTTCAATAGTTGAATGGACAAAAAAAAAAAAATGTGGCATTTACACCATGGAGTATTACGCAGCACTAAAAAATGACAAAATCATGGAATTTGCAGGGAAATGGATGGCACCAGAGCAGATTATGCTTGGTGAAGCTATCCAATCATTAAAAAACAAATACCAACTGTTTTCTTTTATATAATGAAACCAACTAAGGACAGAGCAGGGAGAAAGACCAGGAAGAAAAGATTAAAATTAAACAGAGACATGAGGTGGGAGGGAAAGGGAGAGAAAAGGGAAAATGCTTGGTAATGGAGGGAGACCCTCATTGTTACACAAAATTACATATAAGAAGTTGTGAGGGGAATGGGGAAATTAACAAGGAGAGAAATGAATTACAGTAGATAGGGGTAGAGAGAGAAGATGGGAAGGGAGTGGAGTGGAGGGAGGATAGTAGAGTATAGGAAATGTAGCAGAATACAATAGTAACTAATAGGGCATTATGTAAAAATGTGGATGTGTAACTAGTGTGATTCTGCAATGTTTATTTGTGGTAAAAATGGTAGTTCATAACCCACTTGAATCTAATGAATGAAATATGATATGTCAAGAGCTTTGTAATGTTGTGAGCAACCAATAAATAAAAAGTAGCAATATATATGCCAATCGAAATTCATCATGAAATATATATAATCCACAGATCGAAAAATATTCAATTTACTGAACATGGATTTATGTATAATGTTTTTCAACTAGGAAGCTCACCCGTAGGTTGAATTTTCAGTTCCAACAGCATATACGAGGAGTGATTTCTTCTCACAATTTGCATCTGCAAATTCAGCCACCTCACAAGTATGTAAGTTTGTAATCAGGTATGATTTTATATGTGCATATAAAAATACATGTGCTGAATAGGCTACAGAGAAAGGGAGACAGGAATTCACATATTTGTTAATTTTAAAAACACATGTAGAACTATTTCAACAAAAAAATTGACTAGATTTATAACTCCTACACTATATAATGCAAAAGGCAATTCCAACTATACACCATGCCTCATCTGAACTGCTTGTATTGCTTTTTTGTTTTGGTTATTTTTCACCATCATTTTAGGATTATTAGTCAGAGTCTAGTAGGGTATCGTTTAGTGTCAGGGATTCAGTATTTCAAATGGAAAATTGGAAAATGAATTCAATGTGTATGTAAATATGTGCTACACAAAAATCTTCCCATTCACATTAAGAACAATGCCTTGAAATTACCTTCACCACAAGTAAGATACAATTAGAGGAGAAGAGTTAGAAAATCTGTGAATACATATCTGGAATGGAATATGCTCGGGAGTTCACAACCTTGGAGGTGGTAGAGGAGTTGCCAAAAGTAAAGGACAGGGTAAACACTCCAGAAACATGGAGCTCTGCTGGCCTAAGACTTCTTGGGAAACAGCCTCTGAGGTTGGGCACTTAAAATATATGTTGTTTTCAGGAGCTTTAGCTTCCTTTGTGGTGAGACCATCAAAGCTGGGTCTGCATCTATGTGACCTGGAAGACATGGTTTCTTATATTCCAATGACCATGAGGCAAAGGTGCTGAATTCTCTCTTTGTACTTAAACTGTGGCCACTGTAGGCTAAGTGTCTCCCGGTGGGGACTGTGAAGACATTTGGTCGTCCTCCAATTTTCCTTGTGTTTCTTGCTGCTCCACTGGGAATTTGGTATTTGCTTCACAAAATACAAGAAGTTCAACTGGGATACAGTGCTGGCGGGAGTTCTGTCACGTGTGATGGGTCAGAGTCTGCAGGAGAATGCACCAACCAGGCTTCTATCCCACATAGTTTGCCCCAACAACCATAGCAACCTGATTCTGAACATTGCCCTGAAACCTCTCCTTATAACAAGATGCCTTTACATATAAGGGTCTGATGTCTGCACTATGTCAGACACAAACCATTTGGAAGCCAATGGCAGATTCACATTGCCCCACCCTGATGTTTTATCACACACCTGCCCACCACTGCTCTAGGCCCACTACTCAGCAGGCTCCAAATTACTGGCATCTCTCTTCTACATCATATTCATGAAACCCAGTCAAACAAGGCACTGTCTGGTATACACATGATCAGCAACAGGATATCCTAAGTTTCTCCAGTGCCACCTGGTAATGAGAATTTCAAAACTTTCATGGTATTTATCTAGCAATTTTTCAAGAATGAAGTTGGAGGCACTGTGTGTTTCAATTCAAAACACTCCCACAGTGTCCTCATCTTCTTTCATATAGACACTCATCATAACTCTGGCTGGAGGTTTCTATGAGTGGTGCAGCCCAAGAAAGTGTCCAAAATAAGCTCACTTGCCGCTCATTTGCCTAAAAACATGGTGGCCTGGGAACTCTTCCTGTGAACCAGGAGTGATCAAATATTCCTGCTCTAAAAGTGTTCCGCTTCTCTAATTTGAGGCCTTCTGCCTGTCAAGTATAGATTCTTTATGTGAGTTGGAGTCATGAGAAAACCCAAGCATATATGGGCTACCCTCTGCAGGAATTTGATGAACTCATTTGACCCAATGGATCCCTATTCTCACTTGATGGAACTCAGGAACCTCAAACAAGAAGGAAAAAAAAATTAATCCAAAATGAATGCTCTTTTGGCCATTTTGGTTTTGGAACCAAATGGGATCTTTCTTTAGATCCATCATGTGCTGGGAATCTAAGCCACAAACTCACAAAAGGACAAGACGCTGATTCAGACACATCCCATTCCAAAGCAATTTAGCAAAGAGCCACAGGTGATGCCCACTAATTTCCATATGAAAACAGTTTTCTTCAGGCTTCACAAAGGGGTGTCCTGAGGCAAAGACCTTCCTGACATTCAGGGTAATAAAAATCTAAGTAAGCAAATGACCCAAAGCAGGGTTTCTCCACTGAGACTTTACTGGTCACACTGATATCTGAGATTTCTGAGATGCTCCCATTCCCTTCAGCTATCCAGTACATGGGCATGTCACAGAGTCTTGTGGTGTTACATATCTGGGACACAAAACTATGAGCCTATTCTGGAGAGTGGCCAGTATTCACGAAGAAAACAGGAACTTAAGAAGATAGTAGGTGTTGCCCATCCAAAATGCAAACTGCAGTCTATTCATCAATTGGGCAGTATGAATGCGGGGAAGCTTTATACTAGAGACAACACATCTGTTGATGCATTCTCTTTTCTAAAATCTACAACCACTGATACAGTGGAATACACACACATAGAATCACTAACCATGTCAAACGACTTACTAAAAACAGTCCACTCCAAACCAAACAAACCGCCTTTCCTACCTATTCTCAGAACATGAGAAAAAACCACAAACTCACACCCACAACGGCAAACGCACCTCCTTCCCCCAAGTAGGTCTGTGACTATCCGGAGTGTCTTCTGACTGGTGGGCCATATTTTGTTCCCCCAAAATGGCCTGTCCTTTCTCAGTTCTGGTCTCCTTGGCCAACTCTGTGAAGTTGTCAGGAGCCAGCACTGAGCCACTACCTGCTTTCTCAGGAAAGGCCCCTCTTCAGAGCTCTGCTGGCATTTGACCAACCTCAAATCAGTAGGTGCCAAAAAGACTGACTCTGTCCTTGGGAAAAGCAAACAAGTTATACCACTGGGACTGGGACTGGGACTGGCACTGATTGCCTGGCTTCTTGGATTCCAATTTCAGAAAATTCCATCACCAGGGAAGTGAGGTGAGGTCACTTCCTTCCTGAACTGAATGAGGTCACTGCCTTGGTAACCACTTTGTCCTAACAGTTGCTTCCAAGGTTTCCATGAGATGGAGGCTGCCCCAACATCCTGTGACACATTCAGAAGTTAGAATGGTATATCAACCATAGGCACCCAGGAACAGCTCTCCATACAGGCCTGGTTTGCTCCATCTTCTCTATAATAAGAAGAGAGAGGCTGATTCAGACATATAAATTCATCCTGACCAGGTTGTTTGCCATGGAAGATGACTATTGCAACCTCAGGTCCTACATAGCTGCCTACATCTTCTCCAAGGATTATTCCTCCATGGATCTTTGAGGTTCTCAGCAGGTGGAAGATCACCTACATTCCTATATTGTAAGACCAACTCTGTCACTTCTTTTCTGCAAGTTATATTGAGGGGACAGTGTATTGTTAGGGTTAATAACATGTTCAATTTGGGATACGAATCATTCTGAGGGATGAATAATGGTATTGAAAACATGCGATATTTACAAGAGTATACAGGTGAAATATAATTATGAAAGCAGAAATCTAGGTAAGATTTGAAGTCCAGAAGGGCATTGGATCATTGAGTGGGATACTTATCTTTGAGTTATGTGCTGCACAGATGTCTCAGATAAATCAATATACAATGGCATAGGACCTTGTACCGTGGATGATTGAATGTTCAAGAGAACATCTGGTCAAAACGGATAGTCGGTAGGATTAGGAAGATTCTCGGTAGGTTTAGAAAGAAGAGTGAGTATAAGATTTGGACCAAAAGTTCTTTAGCAATAGGGTTTCGGGTAGACAGTGAATGTTAATGTCAGCACATGTGAAGAGTCAGTCACAGTGATGAAGTTAGGAAAACATGTAGGAAAGCAGATATCAATAGAAACATTAGGATTTCAAACAGAGTATAAAGTGAGTTATAGGATTAGACATTTTCAAAAGGCTTGAGGTTCAAAATATAATCTTAAGAAGAAACAAATATGTAATCACCAATAGGATTGACATTTGAGAGCATTAGGCAACCTGGACATGGATGTTATTAGAAATCTATGCTCACTTTCCTTTTAGGCTTTGGTAAAATCATAAGTTTGACCTTTGCTTTTTCTGTCCAGAATATTTCTGTGATAAAATGTATATGTAGATCAAGTGACAATAGTATTTCTTCTACCATTTCTTCGAGCAATATTTTGAAGACGTATAAATTAGTATGAAGGTACAAATAGAGTTACCCTGTGTCTATGAATATAGAGATAAGGCATGAATAGACCATACTGTGAATAAATAATATAACTGGATCCACTTTAATTAATGGATTGAATTGATATCTGAAAATATATAAGAATTATTATATTGACATACAATCATTCATTCAAACCAGTTTTATATCTGATGGTCATCTTAGGTTTATTTTTTATCATGAAGGGTGTGTGAGTTTCGCTTCAAAATTGATTACGGAAATCGAAATAATATATTTGGAAAAAAGTCTCATGAAAAGACCAGTCAAGAAACAGAGAGACATACATGTTTTCTGGAGCAGGAAATGATTGAAAGTGAAACAAATGCCTATAAATTTGCTAACTAGTGCATGAAATATATATCCTATGATGTGCATAAACTGAAGAAATAGTAATGTACCAGAGTTGAATATAAATGAACGTCAAAATACATATCATGTCCCATAGGAATCTACTTGCATTGAGGTTAAACTGGGTCAGTTAATGTAGAAATATTAGGATTTGTATGCACCTTTCACTGAAGTTAGTTTTCAGTACTAGGAAACAAATATGTATTTCAGGTGGATGAATATTTCTGAGAATAATCTTGTGAAATGTTGATTATTAATCCACATTCATGAACATGAATGAAATTAGGGAGTGTATAAAAGAAACATATATTTCATATTTTGAAAAATCTGGAGAGTATATCTATATATCTATCTATCTATATATATATATATATATATATATATATATATATATATATATATATATATACACACACACATACACACACACACACACACACAAACTAACACACTAACACAGACATTAAAAATATAAATATATATGCCATTCGAAATTCACCATGAAATATGTATCATTCACAGATCCAAAAACATTCATTTTACTGAACATGGATTTATGTATAATGCTGTCAACTAGGAAGCTCACCCATAGGTCGAATTTTCAGTTCCAACAGCGTTTAAGTGGAGTGATCTCTTCTCACATTTTGTATCTGCAAAGTCCTGCACCTCACAAAAATGTACGTGTGATATCCGGTAGGATTCTATATGAGCATATAAAAATACATGTGCTGAATGGGCTACAGAGAAAGGGAGACAGGAATTCACATATTTGTTAACTTTAAAAACACATCGAGAACTATTTCAATTAAAAAATTACAAGATTTATAACACCTACTTTTTATCTTGTAAAAGGCAAGTCCAATATACACCATGCCTCCTCTGAACTGCTTGTATTTTATTCTGTTTGGGTTATATTTCTCCATCATATTAGTATTAGTAGTTAGACTCTTGTAGGGTATGGATAATTGTCAGGGGTTCAGTATTTCGAATGGAAAATTGGAAAATTAATCCAATGTGTATGCAACTATGTGCTACACAAAAATCTTCCCACTCTCATCCAGAACAATGCCTTGACATTACCTTCGTCCCAAGTAAGACACAATTAGAGGAGAAGAGTTAGAAATTCTCTGAATACATATCTGGAATTGAAAATGCTCAGGAGTTCATAACCTTGGAGGTGGTAGAGGAGTTTCCAAAAGTAACGGACTGGGTTGATCACCCAACCTGATCTTTCATTAAAATTCGAAGCCATCTTGCCACAAAGCCATGAAAAGATATTTTTTGCTTTATTATAAATTACTGGTAATTCTGAACCTGCTTGGAATGCCTTCCCATGCCTTGAACTCACCCATGCCTGGCTCTCTGACAAGATAACAGCCCTCTCTGAAAGTTTAGTGACACCTCATAAAAATTGGCCTTCCCTTGCCAGAACACTACCCTCTCTGAGGCTCTAATGGTCCTCATAATTTCTGATGCTGGGGCCCGCAAAAAAAAGAAAATGGAAACTACAATTAGTGTGATACTTGTCAAAGTTCTGTTTTCTATAACCCCCCTTTTGTGGAACTTTCTGGGCTATAAAGCTGGGCCGGGCCGTAGGAAAGGTGGGTTTGCTGTCTTGTTCTCGCTGTTTTGAGAGGGAGAGGCAGCCTGGCTGGTTGAAATAATAAGCTTGCCTCAATTTGATTTTACTTGGAGTCAGTGGTCTTTCATGCGTCCTGGTCTAACATTTTGGAGATCCCCAGCAAGATGACCCGACCAGATCACAAGACCAGACTGCTGGAAATTCTGAACCTGGCATTTCCTCCAGGAGTCCGGGCTGGAAAGCCAAGTTCCAAGGCTTTGGAGTGAACCTTTGGTCCGGAGAGCACTGCAGTGAACCATCGCACTAAAACTATTAGCAAGAACCTGGTGAAGGAGGCCTCCATAGGTAAATCGCGCCTTTATAACATCTGATATCCGGTTAAGGGAGATCTCTTCTGATGACAGAGAGGTGGCCTGGGGAGGGTCACATATACTCCTGTCCAAGACAGTATTGAGAATCATTCTGTCTTTTGTTCTGTTCTGTAGGGAATTCCTCTGGAATGGTAGATAGATGCCGACTGGCATGCACATGGTCCTACCCGGAGCTTTAGCAAGACGTTGCATTGCTCCTCTGTTTTTCTGTTTCTTCACCGTTTTTTTTTTTTGTGTGTGTGTGTTTTGTTCTGTGTTCTATATGTTTTTTTTGTTTGTTGTTGTGTGTTTTGTTGTGTGATTTCTAAGGTAAAAACTTAAGGATATTGGAAGTAAAAATGGGTAATAAAGCAACTAATCCTGACACCCTTTTGGACTGTGTTTTAAGACACTGCGATGAACTTTACCCCCCTTTGTTAAGCAGGATGCAAGAAGCCCCTAGCTGGTTGCCTGGAGCACATCCACTGCAGAGGGCAATGCCTGCTGGAGACCTAAGAACTGAGTATCTCCCAGATTAACACGTGAAACTCCTTTGAAACCCCTTGTACCTCCAGATCAAGAGAGTCAAAAACTTTTGTCAGAGTCCACTGTGTTTCTCCTTATTAGCAAAGCAGTTAACCTCCCTTTTTGTTATTCTCAAACCCTGTCCTCATCATTAAACTATTATTAATTGGTTTCAAGGTCAGGAACCGAAAATTAAGTTACAAATTTTGATACCCCCCCGACACTGGAACTTTTTGCAACAGAACAATAGGTAAGCAAAAGGCCCAAAGCAGGGTTTCTCCACTGAGACTTCACTGGTCACACTGATATCTGAGTTTTCTGAGATGCTCTGATTCCCTTCAGCTGTCCAGTACATGGCCATGTCACAGAGCTTGGAGGTGGTACATATCTTGGACACAAAACCATGAGGCATTTCTGGAGAGTCTCCGGTATTCAGAAAGATATCAGGAACTTAGGAAGGTAGTACGTGTTGCCATCCATAAGGCAAGCGGCTCTCCATTTATAAATTGGGCAGGATGAATGCTGGGAAGCTTTCTACTAGACAGGACACAACCATTGATGCATTCGCTTTTCAAATGTCTACAACCACTGATACAGTGGGATACACAGACATAGAAACACTCTCGTTGTCAAACGACTTTCTAGAAACAGTCCAATACAAACAAACAAACCGTCTTTCCTACCTATTCTCAGAACATGAGACAAAACTACAAACTCACCGACACCCAGAACGGCACCTCCTTCCCGCAAGTATGTCTGTGACTATCCTGAGTGTCCAATGACTGGTGGGCCACAGTATGATCCCCCAAAATGTCCTGTCCTGTCTCAGATCTGCTCTCCTTGGCCAACTCTGTGAAGTTGTCAGGAGCCATGGTTGAGCCACTACCTGCTTTCTCATTAAAGGTTCCTCTTCAGAGCTCTCCTGGCATTTGGCCATGCTCATATCCCTAGGTACCAATAAAGACTGACACTGTCCTTGGTAAATCCAATCAATTGAGACCCCTGGGACTGGGCCTGTGACTGGCTCTGGGTACCTGGCTTCCTGGATCCCAATATCAGAGAGTTCCATCACCAAAGAAGTGAGGTAGGTCACTTCTTTAAGGAACTGAATGAGGTCACATCTTGGCAACCCCTTTGTCCTAACAATATCTTCCAAGTGTCACATGAGATGGAGGCTGCCCCTACTTCCTGTGACAGTTTCAAAAGTTAAAATGGTATATCAACCATAGACACGTGGGAACAGCTCTCCACACAGGCCTGGTTTTGTTCATTTACTCTACATTAAGAAGAGAGAGGCTGATTCAGATATATCGCTTCATACTGACCAGGTATTTTGACATGAAAGATGACTTTTGCTCTCTCAGGTCCTTCATAGCTGCCTACATCTTCTTCAGGGATCATTTCCTCAGCAGGTGGAAAATTCCCTACATTCCTGTATTGTAAGACTAACAATGTCCCTGCTCTTCTGTAAAGTTACATTGAGGGAACAGTGAATGGTTAAGGTTAATAACAGGTTCAATTTGGATTAGGAATCATTCTGCGGGATGAATAATGGTATTGGGAACCTGCGATATTTACAAGTATATACAGGTGAAATATAAGTATGAAAACAGATATCCAGGTAAGATTTGAAGTCCAGAAGGACATTGGGCCCTTGATTGGGATACTTAGCTTAAAATTACATTCTGCAATTATGTCTCAGATAAATGGATATACAATGGCTAGGACTTTGTACCTTGGGTTTTTGAATGGCGAAGAGAACACCCAGTCAAAAAGGGATAGTCGGTAGGATTAGGAAGATTGTCAGTATGTTTAGGAAGAAAGTGAGTGTAGGATTTGGAAGAAAAGTTCTTTAGCAATAGGTTTTCGGGTAGAGAGTGAATGTAAATGTCAGCACATGTGGAGAGTCAGTCACAATGATAAACTGGGGAAAATATGTAGGAAAGCAGATATCAATAGAGATATTACAAAATCAGCCAAAGTATAATGTGAGTGATAGGATTAGACATTTTTAACAGTGTTGGGTTTGAACATATTATTATAGGAAAAAATAAATATGTAGTCACCAATAGGATTGACATTTGAGAGCATTAGGCATCCTGGACATGGATGTTTTTCATAATCCATGCTGAATTTCCATTTATGATTTGGTACAATCATAAGTGTGAACTTTGCATTTTGTGTCCACAATATTACTGTGATAAAATGTATATGTAGATCAGGTGACCTGAGTATTTCTTCCACCATTTCTTCGAGCAATATTTTGAATACATAAAAGTTAGTATTGGGGGTACAATTAGGTGTACCCTGAGTCTATGAATATAGAGATAATGCATGAATAGACCATATTGTGAATGAATAATATAACGGGTTCCAACATTAAGTAATGGATTGAATTGATATCTGAAAATATACAGGATATCTTATATTGATATACATACATTCATTCCAAACAGTTATACACCTAATGGTAATATTAGTGTTATGGTTTATCATAAAGAGTTTGTGAGTTTTTCCTCAAAAGTGATTATGGAAATCGAAAATAATGTGTTTGGAAAGAAGTCTCAAGAAAAGACCAGTCAAGAGACCGGGAGGAATACATGTGTTCTGAAGCAGGAAGTGATTGAATGTGAAAAAAATGCCTATTAACTTGTGAACTTGTTGATGAAATATATATCCTATGATGTGTATAAACTGAAGAAATAGTAATGTACCACTGTTGAATAAAAATGAACATAAAATACACATCATGTCCCATAGAAATCTACTTGCATTGATGATAAACTGGGTCAGATATTGTAGAAATATTAGGATTTGTATGTACCATTCACTGAAGTTAGTTTTCAGTACTAGGAAACAAATATGTATTTCAGGAGGATGAATATTTCTGAGAATAATCTTGTGAAAAGTTGATTATAGATATCAGGCCCAGCGTCCAGCGGAGCAGAAGAGCCACCCCCGCGCCTGCAAGGTAGGCGCACCTGCCACCCACTGGCAGGTCAGGCCCAGCAACTCTCGGAGGGACACAGCTGCTCCACGCGCGAGCATGTAGACGGAACCGTGACCACTGACAAAACAGGCCCAGTGGCCCGACAGACACATCGCCCCGGTTGGGGGAGGGGCAGAGCCGCCGGGCGCTTGCAAGGTAGGCAGACCCGCGACTCACCAGCAGAACAGGCACAGCAATCCACAGAGCGGCAGAGCCACCCCCCGAGCCTGCAAGGTAGGCATACCTGCTACCCACCTGCAGGTCAGGCCCAGCAACCTGCAGAGGGGCACGGCTGCCCCACACGCCTGCCAGGTAGGCGCAACCGTGACCACTGACAAAACAGGCCCAGTGGCCCACCAGACACATCGCTCTGGTTGGGGGAGGGCCAGAGCCACCACCAGCGCCTGCTAGGTAGACAGACCTGCAACCGACTGACAGAACAGGCCTAGCGGCCAGCGGAGGGGCAGAGCCACTGCTCACGCCAGCAAGGTAGGCAAACCTGTGACCACCGAAAGAACAGGCCCACCGGAAGTACAGGCCCAGCAGCCTATCGACGTGGTAGGCACATTGCCCCAATTGGAGGAGGGGCAGAACCACCGCCAAAGCCTGCGAGGGAGACTTTGAAACTATACAAGAGCAATATACATATATAGGGGGAAAAATCAATAATACAACAGTTTCACCAAGCAGAAAGAAACGCGATCAGTATGAAAAGACAAGGAAAGAAAGGACCACAAGCAATGCAGGTCAACTCAACTTTAGAAGAGGTAATATCTGCCGCAGATGGAATGTCAGATAAAGAATTCAGGATATACATGCTTCAGATGATCTAGAGTCTCAAGGAAGACTTTAGACAGCAAAATCAGACAATGTAAGACCACTGAAACCACTTCGACAATGAATTACATAAACAAATCCAAGAAGCAAAAGATCAATTATACAGGGAGATAGAGGTTATAAAAAACAAACAAACAGAAATCCTGGAAATGCAGGAAGCAATGACCTAACTTAAAAACTCAATTGAGAATACTACCAGCAGAGTAGAACACTTAGAAGATGGAACATCAGACAATGAAGACAAAGTATTTAAACTGGAGAAGAACATAGACAGCTCAGCAAAGCTGTTAAGAAACCATGAGCAGAACATTCAAGAAATATGGGATAACATAAAGAGACCAAACTTAAAAGTCATTGGGATACAGGAAGGTATAGAGGTCCAAACCAAAGGAATGAGCAATCTATTCAATAAAATAATACGAGAAAACTTTCCAGACTTGAAGAATGAGACAGAATCCCAAATCCTAGAAGCCTACAGGATGCTCAATGTGCAAAATCATAAGAGATCCACATCTAGACACATTATAATGAAGATGCCCAACATACAGAAAAAGGAGAGAATTTTAAAAGCTACAAGAGAAAGGAAGCAGATTACATTTAGGGGTAAACCAATCAGGATAACAGCTGATCTTTCAACACAGACTCTGAAAGCTAGAAGATCCTGGAATAACATATTTCAAACACTGAAAGAAAATGGGTTCCAACCAAGAATTGTGTATCCAGCGAAATTAAGCTTCAGGATGGAAGATGAAATTAAAACCTTCCATGATAAAAAAAAGTTTAAAGAATTTGCAGCTAAAAAACCATCTCTTCAAAACATCCTCGGCAAAATATTACAGGAAGAGGAAATGGAAAATATCAATGAAAACCAACAGCGGGAGGTAGTACAGTAAAGAGAAGGGCATAATCAAAGAGGAAAACAAACCATGTTTAGTAACACAAATAAACAAATATGGCTGGAAGAACAACCCCTATGTCAATAATAACCCTAAATGTTAATGGCTAAAATTCAAAAAATTAAGAGACACAGGCTAGTAGAATGGACCACAAAACAAGACCCAACATTATGCTGCCTTCAGGAGACGCATTTGATAGGAAAAGACATACATAGACTGAAGGTGAAAGGTTGGAAAAAATCATATCACTCATATGGACTTCAGAAACAAGCAGGAGTGTCCATACTGATATCAAATAAAATAGATTTCAAGACAAAGTTAATCAAAAGGGATAAAGAGGGACACTACATACTGCTCAAGGGAACCATACACCAACGAGACATAACAATTATAAATATATATGCCCCAAACAATGGTGCAGCTATGTTCATCAAACAAACTCTTCTCAAGTTCAAGAGTCTAATAGACCACCATACAATAATCATGGGAGACTTCAACACACCTCTCTCACCACTGGACAGATCTTCCAAACAAAAGTTGAATAAGGAAACAATAGAACTCAATAACATAATTAATAACCTAGACTTAATTGATATATATAGAATATACCACCCAACTTCAAGCAGTTACACTTTTTTTCTCAGCAGCACATGGATCCTTCTCAAAAGATAGATCGTATGTTATGTCAAAGGGCAACTCTTAGACAATATAAAGGAGTAGAGATAATACTATGCTTCTTATCTGATCATAATGGAATGAAATTGAAAATCAACGATAAAAGAAGTAAGGAAAAATCATGCATCACTTGGAGAATGAACAATAGGTTACTGAATGATCAATGGGTTATAGAAGACATCAAGGAGGAAATTAAAAAATTCTTAGAGATAAATGAAAACACAGACACAACATATCAGAATCTATGGGACACATTGAAAGCAGTTCTAAGAGGAAAATTTATTGCTTGGAGTTCATTCCTTAAAAAAAGAAAAAAACCAACAAATAAATGATCTAATACTTCAACTCAAAATCCTAGAAAAAGAAGAACAAAACAACAGCAAAAGAAGTAGAAGACAAGAAATAATTAAAATCAGAGCTGAAATTAATGAAATCGAAACAAAAGAAACAATTGAAAAAATTGACAAAACTAAAAGTTGGTTCTTTGAAAAAATAAATAAAATCAATAGACCCTTAGCCATGCTAACGAAGAGAAGAAGAGAGAGAACTCAAATTACTAGCATACGGGATGAAAAAGGCAATATCACAACAGACATTTCCGAAATACAGAAGATTATCAGAAATTATTTTGAATCCTTATACTCCAATAAAATAGAAGATAGTGAAGGCTTCGATAAATTTCTTAAGTCATATGATCTGCCCAGATTGAGTCAGGAGGATATTGACAACCTAAACAGACCAATATCAATTGAGGAAATAGAGAAACCATCAAAAGACTACCAACTAAGAAAAGCCCAGGACCGGATGGGTATACAGCAGAGTTTTACAAAACCTTTAAAGAGGAACTAATACCAATACTTTTCAAGCTATATCAGGAAATAGAAAAAGAGGGAGAACTTCCAAACTCATTCTATGAGGCCAACATCACCCTGATTCCTAAACCAGACAAAAACACTTCAAAGAAAGAAAACTACAGACCAATATCTCTAATGAACCTAGATGCAGAAATCCTCAATATACTTCTGGAGAAACGGATACAAAAACATATCAAAAAAAATGCGCACCATGATTAGGTAGGATTTATCCCTGGGATGCAAGGTTGCTTCAATACACGGAAATCAGTAAATGTTGTTCACCACATCAATTGGCTTAAAAATAAGAACCATATGATCATCTCAATAGATGTGGAAAAAGCATTTGACAAAGTACAGCATCACTTTATGTTCAATACTCTAGAAAAACTAGGGATAACAGGAACATACCTCAATATTGTAATAGCAATCTATGTAAAGCCTCAGGCTAGCATCATTCTGAACGTAGAAAAACTGAAGTCATTCCCTCTAAAATCTGGAACAAGACAGGGATACCCTCTCTCACCACTTCTGTTCAACATAGTTCTCGAATCACTGGCCAGAGGAATTAGACAGACGAAAGAAATTAAAGGCATAAAAATAGGAAAAGAAGAACTAAAATTATCATTATTTGCAGATGACATGATTCTATACCCAGCAGACCAAAAAGGGTCTGCAAAGAAACTATTAGAGCTAATAAATGAATTCAGCAAAGTGGCAGGATATAAAATCAACACGCATAAATCAAAGGCATTCCAGTATATCAGTGACAAATGCTCTGAAATGGAAATGAGGACAACCACCCCATTCACAATATCCTCAAAAAAAATAAAATAAAATACTTGGGAATCAATCTAACAAAAGAGGTGAAAGACTTATACAATAAAAACTACAGAATCCTAAAGAGAGAAATAGAAGAAGATCTTAGAAGATGGAAAAATATATCCTGTTCATGGATAGGTAGAACTAACATCATCAAAATGGCGATATTACCAAAAGTTCTCTATAGGTTTAATTCAATGCCAATCAAAATCCCAATGGCATTTCTTGTAGAAATAGATAAAGCAATCATGAAATTCATATGGAAAAATAAAAGACCCAGAATAGCTAAAACAATGCTAAGCAGGAAGTGTGAATCAGCTATACCAGACTTCAAACTATACTACAGAGCAATAGTAACAAAAACAGAATGGTACTGGTACCAATATAGGCGGGTGGACCAATGGTACAGAATAGAGGACACAGAAACCAATCCACAAAATTACAACTATCTTATATTTGATAAAGGGGCTAAAAGAATGCAATGGAGGAAGGATAGCATCTTCAACAAATGGTGATGGGAAAACTGAAAATCCATATGCAACAAAATGAAACTGAATCCCTTTCTCTCGCCATGCACAAAAGTTAACTCAAAGTGGTTCAAGGAACTTGATATCAAATCAGAGACATGGCGTCTGAAAGAAAAAAAAGTTGGGTATGATCTACATACTGCGGGGTCAGGCTCCAAATTCCTCAATAGGACACCCATAGCACAAGTGTTAATAACTAGAATCAACAAATGGGACTTACTCAATCTAAAAAGTTTTTGTTCTCAGCAAAAGAAACAATAAGAGAGGTAAATAGGGAGCCTATGTCCTGGGAACAAATCTTCACTCCTCACACTTCAGACAGAGCCCTAATATCCAGAATATACAAAGAACTAAAAAAATTAGACAATAAGATAACAAATAACCCAATCAACAAATGGGCCAAGGACCTGAACAGACATTTCTCAGAGGAGGATATACAATCAATCAACAAGTACATGAAAAAATGCTCACCATCTCTGGCAGTCAGAGAAATGCAAATCAAAACCACCCTAAGATACCATTTCACTCCAGTAAGATTGACAGCCATTAGGAAGTCAAACAACAACAAGTGCTGGCGAGGATATGGGGAAAAGGGTACTCTTGTACATTGCTGGTGGGACTGCAAATTGTTGTGGCCAGTTTGGAAAGCAGTATGGAGATTTCTTGGAAAGCTCGGAATGGAACCACCATTTGATCCAGCTATTCCCCTACTCGGTCTATTCCCTAAAGACCTAAAAAGAGCACACTATAGGGACACTGCTCCATCCATGTTCATAGCAGCACAATTCACAATAGCAAGACTGTGGAACCAACCTAGATGCCCTTCAGTAGACGAATGGATAAAAAAAATGTGGCAATTATACATAATGGAGTATTACTCTGCATTAAAAAAATGACAAAATCATAGAATTTTGAGGAAAATGGATGGCATTAGAGCAGATTATGCTAAGTGAAGCTAGCCAATCCCTTAAAAACAAATGCCAAATGTCTTCTTTGATATAAGGAGAGTAAGTAAGAACAGAGTAGGGATGAAGAGCATGAGAAGAAGATGAACATTAAACAGGGATGAGAGGTGGGAGGGAAAGGGAGAGAGAAGGGAAATTGCATGTAAATGGAAGGAGACCCTCAGCGGTATACAAAATTACATACAAGAGGAAGTGAGGGGAAAGGGGGAAAAATATAAGGGGGAGAAATGAATTACAATAGAGAGGGAAGAGAGAGAAGAGGGGAGGGGAGGGGGGAGGGGGGATAGTAGAGGATAGGAAAGGCAGCAGAATACAACAGACACCAAAATGGCAATATGTAAATCAATTGTTGTCCAACTGATGTGATTCTGCAATCTGTATACGGGGTAAAAATGGGAGTTCATATCCCACTTGAATCAAAGTGTGAAATATGATATATCAAGAACTATGTAATGTTTTGAACAACAAACATTAAAATTAATTTAAAAAAAAGTTGATTATAAATGCACACATTAATATGAATGTATTTAGGGAATGTATAATAATACACATATATTTCGTATTTCAAAAAATATGTAGAGTATATATATATATATATATATATATATATATATATATATATATACCCACACAACAGACATTAAAATGCACACACAGAAATTAAAAAGTAGCAATATGCAAACCACACGAAATTCATCATGAAATATATATCATACACAGATCCAAAAATATTCATTTTACTGAACACGGATTTATGTATATGGTTGTTCAGCTAGGATAATCACTCATATGTTGAATTTTCAGTTAAAACAGCGTTTAACAGGAGTGATCTCTTCTCACAAACTGTATCTGCCAAGTCAGACACCTAACAAGAATGTACGTGTGGTACCAGGTAGGATTCTATATGTGCATATAATAATACAAGTGCTGAATAGGCTACAGAGAAAGGGAGACAGGAATTCACATATTTGTTAACTTTAAAAACACATGGAGAAGTATTTCAACAAAAAATTGACTAGATTCATAACTCCTACACTATACAATGCAAAACGCAAGTCCAAATGTACACCATGCCTCCTCTGAACTGCATGTATTTCTATTCTGTTTGGGTTATTTTTCTCCATTATACTAGAATTAGTAGTCAGAGTCTAGTAGGGAATGGGTTAGTATGAGGAATTCAGTAATTTGAAAGAATAATTGGAAAATAAATCCAATGTGTATGCAAATATGTGGTACAAAAAAATCCTCCCTCTCTCATTCAGAACAATGCCATGACATTAACTTTGCCCCAAGTAAGACACAATTAGAGGAGAAGAGTTAGAAAATGTGTGAATACATATCTGGAATGGAAAATGCTCAGGAGTTCACAACCTTGGAGGTGGTAGAGGAGTTTCCAAAAGTAAGGGAGAGTGTAAACACTCCACAAACATGGAGCTCTGCTGGCCTAAAGACTTCTTGAGAAACTCCCTCTAAGGTAGGGCACTTGAAATATATGTTGTTGTCAGAGCATTAGCTTCCTATGCAGTGAGACCATCAAAGCTGGGTCTGCATCTATGTGACCTGGAGGACTGGTTACTTATTTTCCAATGAACATGAGGCAGCATGACTTAATTCTCTCATTGTAGTTAAACTGTGGCCCCTTGGGTTCAAGCTTCTCCCCGTGTGGACTGTGAAGCCCTTTGGTCATCCTCCATATTTCCTGGTGTTTCTTGCTGCTGCACTGGGAGTTTGGTATTTGCTTCACGAAATACAAGGAGTCCAACTGGGACACAGTGCTAGAGGGAGTTCTGACATGTGTGGGGTGTCAGGGTCTGCAGGAGAATGCACAAACCATGCTTCTATCCCACATAGCTTGCCCTGTTGACAATAGCAACCTGATCCTGAACATAGCCCTGAAACAGCTCCATATAAGAAGATGCCTTTTCATTTAAGGGTCTGCTGGCTGTACCATGTAAGTCACAAGCCATTTGGAAACCAATGGCAGATCCACATGGCGCCACCACAGATTTTTTATAAAAAAACTTGCCCACCACTGCTCAAGGCCAACTACTCAGCAGGCTCCAACATACTGGCATTTCTGTTATACACCATTTTCATGAAACCCAATCAATCAAGGCACTGTGTGGTATACTCATGATCAGCAACAGGACATCCAAAGGTTCTTCAGTTCCACCTGGTGATGGGAATTTCAAAAATTAGATGGTAATGATCTAGCCATTTTTTAAGGATGAATTTAGAGTCACTGTGAGTTTCAATTCATTGAGGAGCCATTAAATGTTGAGGAAACTCATTTCAATGAAAGCTCTGGAGTACTCTCACAGGCAAGGCTTCCCAAAGAGTGGCCAAAAGTTTATATGAAGCCAGGCCCGTTGAGGTCTACATGTGCGGTCCATGTGTGTTTGGACTCTCAATTATGGTTTCCAAGTCTTTCAGAATAAAATCATGTGATATCCTGGTTGAGATTCCCAGTGCTCTGTGGAAAGTGATTCTGATCTCAGTTTCCAAGGGCAAATCTCATGCGTGGCCTCCTAAAATCTCAACACATTTAATGGGCAAGACTTCTCTGAGATAAGTTCCATAACTCAGCCTCTAAGGGGAATTACACCAGAGTTAGGGCCCAGGTGGAGCCAGTCATCTCTTCCAACAGCCACACAAATGACCACAATTAAAACCAAAACACTCCCACATGGGCCTCATCTTCTTCCATAGACACTCATCATAACCTCTGGCTGGAAATTTCCTTGAGGGGCGAAGCCAAGACAGTATCCAAAATAAGCTCCCTTGCCCCTCATTTGCCAAAAGTCAGGGTGGCCTGTACACCCTTCCTTTGAACCAGCAGTGATCAAATAGCCCGGCCGTTAATACTGCTCTGCTTCTCCAATTTGAGGCCTACTGACTGTCAGGTATAGATTCCTTATGTGATAATAGTGCTTGGGTCCCAGACTCGTAGTTCTCCTTGGTGTCGGCTGCCAGTAGCAGATCATCCCCATATTTGAGTTGGGTGACGTTGGGTGTGCAGTTCTAAAGTCATAGAAGTCCCTGTGGAGGGCTTCATCAAAGAGATTGGGGGAGTTTTTGAACTCCTGTGAAAGTCTAGTCCAGGTTAGTTGCCAAGATGTTCCTGTTTCTGGGTCTATCCACTCAAAAGCAAACAGCAACTGACTGTCCTTATGTAGGGGCAAGCAGAAGTAAGCATCTTTTAAGTCCAGCACAGTGTACCATTCCCGCTCAGGATTCAGAGTGCTAAGCAAATTATATGGATTGGGTACCGTGGGTGAATGTCCTGCACTCTGTTGTTGATCTCTCTTAGGTCTTCAACAAGATGGTAGTCCCCAGTTTCTGGATTTCTTTCTGGTAGCAGAGGGGGTATTCCAGGCTGATTGACAGGGCATTAGGACCCCAAGAGCCAGGTATTTCTGAATATGCGGCCTTATTCCATCCTTAGCATCTTTGCTTAGAGGATATTGTTTAACACTGATTGGAGAGGGAAATGCTTTTAATACTACTACTATTGGAGGTTGTTTTATGGGTAGACCTAACCCAGCAGTTTCTGCCCAGGCATTAGGATAATCTTTTATCTATTTCTGGGGTAGTTTGACTGTTTGATCAGTCCTATGGGGCGTGAAGAGTTGATGATCATCTTCTACTGACATAGTCAAAGGTGTGACTATGGGAGTTTTTACTGAAGGATTTAGAATCTACACTTGGGGACCATTAGGGTTAAAGGTTATTCTAGCCCGGAGTTTGGGAATCAGATCCCTGCCCATCAATGGGGCTGAGCATTCTGGGATTACTAGGAAAGAGTGGTGGACTTTTCCCTTTCCTAGGACCATAGTCATCTTACTTGTCCAAGCCCGATATCTACTGCCATTAGCCCCTTGAACTAGGGATCATTTATTTGATAGGGGGGCCAGTGTTGTCTTAAGGGGTGAGTATACTGCTCCTGTATCCACTTCAAAGTTCACTGGAGTCCCCTCAACTTCAAATGTTACCCTGAGCTCGGGGAGGGGATCCGAGCCCCGACTTTCCTAGTCCTCTTCTAGAGTCAGCACAGCGGGCTGGCGTGGCTGCTTCTTTTGGGGGCACTCTTTGGCCCAGTGTCCTTTTTATTTACAATTGGCACTTTGATCTGAGGCCAGGGGCAGCCTTTGGCGTGGGCCCAGGTATCCCATCCTGTTTCCCTGCTTTTTAACTTCTGGCCAATTTGCTGCTGTGACCAGAACCTTAGCCAATGCTTTAGTCTACCTTTTGCTCCTTTCATCCTCCTATTGTTCCCTTTCCTACTCTGTCCTCTGTTCCTGCTCCTCCTCAGTTTCTCTCTTTTAATATACTCTCTCAGCTTTTCTGACTAAATCTCTTAAGGTCATATGTTGTAATCAATCTAGACGTTGTAACTTTTTCTTAATATCTAGGGCAGCCTGCTTGATAAAGGCCATTGCAACAGATGCCTTTTGATCCTCTGCCTGAGGATCAAAAGGAGTATATTTCCTATATGCTTCCATAATTCTCTCCAGGAACATAGAGGGAGACTCATTAGGCCCTTGGATAATCTCTCTTACCTTGGCCAAATTAGTCGACCCTCTGGCGGCCACTCAGAGACCCGCTGTTAGAGCCCAGCGATAAGTGGACAGATGCTACCTACTTTCAAAGGTGTTGGGGTCCCAGTTGAGTCAGTTCAAGGGCCCGTAGGGATGGATAGGGAGCATCAGAGGGGCTTCCAAGTTTTCTATTATCCGTCGCCTGCAGGTTCCTTTAGGTGGCCCAGCATCCTCCAGGGGAGGAGGGGCTGCTGCTGCTGCGCGGAAGTCCCCTGGAGGGCTTGGGTCTGGCCCAATTTCCTCTAGTGGTGGAGAGGCTGAGTCAGTGGCGGGAGGATCATCTGGAACATTTTGGGGGTTGGGGAGCGAGGGTAGAGGATACAGAGGGGGAGGAGTGTCCAGTCTTGTGACTCAAGGAGAATGGAGGGAAGAGGGGAAGGAGCGGAAGGTTTGAATAATAGAATCATGGGGGAAGGGGTATATGGATGTTGATCTGGGTGGCCACGTGGTCCTGGCTGAAAGAAAATATCTCTGAATTCTCGGATTAGAGGGAAGCGGAAGGATGCTTCTGGGGGCCATCTGACTTTGAGAATGGGCCATTCTGAGGCACAGAGACTCTGCCAGGTCCGGCATTTTACCGAAAAAGAAAGATTCTGGGCCCTTGAGTGGACATCAGTCCAATGATCAAGGGTCAGCGACAGAGGAGTGGAAGTGCTTTGTCCCATAATGGGAGTTACTCAAACAGGGACAGTTAAGACACAAATGTGACAAAGACAAAGACAAACAGTAAATGTTTAACATGAGTCAAAAACAAAGATTAGAACTGAGTAACTGGCAAAATCTGATGGGTTAGACAATAAAGACAGGCAGTAAACTCAACATGAGTTCCTGACAATGAACAAAACTGTGTACCTGGCAAAACCTGATGGGATGGCAAACCGAATCCTGAAGCAAAATATAACCGAGTTGAGGAAACTACTATTCCTTGATTTCCCTAGTCCTCTGGAGTTTCCACCACAGACGTGGCCTGTGGCTCTATGACACATCTGTCAGCCACCATCGGAGAGAGCTAATGCTCTTCACCGACAGCCACTTTGCCAAGCCCTAACCTGAAACCTGAAACCAGATAGAGGCGCCATACTTACCCCGAGAGAAGCCCGATGGGGTCTTTCATCCGCCGCTTCCGGACATTTCACCTGGGGCCTCCAGATGAAAAGGTGGGGCGAACGTCGGAGAAAAATACCACCAAGAGACTTTCTTATGCAACAGCAAATGGTTTATTGAAGGTTCAGCATGCTGGGGCTCAGAGCTCACTTCAGAGGAGCAAAGAACAAAGAGGCCTGAGAACAACTTGAGCAGAGGATATATACATTCTTTAGAGAGGCCAGGGACTTTACATACATCATAGCCTCCTTTAGCAAATCATCATATACTGTGGGAAAATCAAATAAAACTCTAAAACATGATTAGCACATTCATTGGGGGGAACAGGAAGGGCAGGGGGTGATTGGTCAGCCCTGAGAAGAGGTATACATTTAAACTGATTGGTTGAAGCCCTGAGATGTATACGTGCTGAGCTGCACTGTGTCTGGGAAGGGGTTATTAAGTAACTAGTGGGTCAGGGAAGATTTCAACACACATCTAATGGGCAGATCCAGGAATTGATTAACTGCCACAGAAATTTCAGGTTCTGAGTGCAGCTTGGAAACTTTACAAAACCTGGTTTTTAAGTTTCATTTTCTAATTCTTTTATTCTTTCAGAACCTTACAGAGGAAGGCGAGAGACTTCATCAACAATGACTGCACTTTTGGCCATTTTGGTTTGGGATGCACACATGGGATCTTTCTTTAGATTCATAAGGTGCTGATAATCAAAGCCACAGCCTCACATAGTGCCAAGAGGCTGATTAAGACACATCCATTTCCATTGCAATTACGACTTTGAGGTCAGTTACAGAACTCAGTCTCTGAGGGGAATCACACCAGTGTTCACGCCCAGGTGGACCCAGTCATCTCTTCCAACCACCAGAAAAATGACCACAATTAAAACCAAAACACTCCCACATGGCTCTCACCTTCTTCCGTGTATACACTCATCATTACTTCTGGCTGGAGGTTTCCATGAATGGCACAGCACAAGAGACTGTCCAAAATAATCTCCCTTGCCTCTCATTTGCCTAACCCCATGGTGGCCTGGACACCCTTCCTGTGAACCAGGATTGATCACATAGGTCTGCTGTTAATACTGCTCTGCTTCTCCAATTTGAGGCCTACTTACTGTCAGGTATTGATTCCTTATGTGATTTGGAGTCATGATAAAACCCAAGCACCTCTGCAGGGCTTGGAAGAACGCTTTTGACAGAAAGGATCCCTATTCTCACTTGATGGAGGTCAGGAACCTAACAGAGGAAGGCAAGAAACTTCATCCACAATGACTGACCTTTTTGCAATTTTGGTTTTGGATGCACACATTGGATCTTTCTTTAGATCCATCAGGTGCTGAGAATCTAAGCCACAGCCTCACACACAGCCAAGAGGCTGACTCAGACACATCCCTTTCCAAAGCAATTAAGCAAAGCGCCACAGGTGATGCCCATTCATTTCCATTTGAAAACTGTTTTTTTTTTTTTTAGGACTCACAAAGGGGTGGCCTGAGGCAAAGACCTTCCTGACATTCAGGGCAACAGAACAATAGGTTAGCAAAAGGCCCAAAGCAGGGTTTCTCCACTGAGACTTTCCTGGTCACACTGATATCTGAGTTTTCTGAGATGGTCGCATTCCCTTCAGCTATCCAGTACATGGCCATGTCACAGAGATTGGAGGTGGTACATATCTTGGACACAAAACCATGAGCCAATTCTGGAGCATGGCCAGAATTCAGGAAGAAAAATGGAACTTAGGAAGATAGTAGGTGTTGCCCATCCATAAGGCATCCTGCAGTTTATTCCTAAAATGGGCAGGATAAATGCTGGGAAACTTTCTACTAGACAGGACACATCCATTGATGCATTCTCTTTTCTAATGTTTACAACCACGGACACAGTGGGATACACAGACACAGAAACACTCACCTTGTCAAACGACATACTAGAAACAGTCCACTCCAAACTGAACTAACCGCCTTTTCTAACTATTCTCATAACATAAGACAAAACCACAAACTCACATCCACACCCAAAAAGGCACCTTCTTCCCCCAAGTAAGTCTGTGGCTATCCAGAATTTTCTCTGACTGGTGGGCCATACTATGTTCCCCCGAAATGAACTGTCCTGTCTCAGATCTGGTCTCCTTGTCCAATTTTGTGAAGTTGTCAGGAGCCTGTGCTGACCACGACCTGCTTTCTCAGGGAAGGCCCCTCTTCAGAGCTCTCCTCGTATTTGGACATCCTCACATCAGTAGGTTCCAAGAAAGACAGACTCTGTCTTGGTAAATCCAAAGAAGTGGCCCCACTGGGCCTGGGACTGTGACTGGCTCTGTGTGCCTGGCTTCCTGGATCCCAAGTTCAGAGAGTTCCATCACGGAATGAGTGAGGTAGGTCAATTCCTTCAGGAACTGAATGAGATCACTGCCTTGGCAACCATTTTGTCCTAACAGTTGCTTCCAGGGGGTCCAGGAGATGGAGGCTGCCCCTACTTCCTGTTATACTTTCACAAGTTAGAATGGTATATAAACCATAGGCACCTAGGAAAAGCTTTCCACACAGGGCTGGTTTGGTCCATCTTCTTTATATTAAGAGCAGAGTGGCTGATTCAGACACATCCCTTCATCTTGACCACGTTTTTTGCCATGGAAGATGACTTTTGCTCTCTCAGGTCCTTCATAGCTGCCTAACTCTTCTACAGGGATCATTTCTGCATCGACCTTTGTTGTTCTCAGCAGGTGGAAGATCCCCTATATTTCTGTATTGTAAGACCAACTCTGTCCCTGCTTTTCTGTAAAGTTAGATTGAGGGAACAGTATATGGTTAGGGTTAATAACATGTTCGATTTTGGTTCTGAATCATTCTGCTGGATGAATAATGGTATTGGGAACGTGTGATCTTTAAAAGAACACATAGGTGAAATGTAAGTATGAAAGCAGAAATCTAGGTAAGATTTGAAGCCCAGAAGGGCATTGGGCCCATCATTGGGATACTTAACATTGAATTAAGTTCTGCAGAAATGTCTCAGATAAATTGATATACAATGGAATAGGACCTTGTACCTTGGATTATTGAATTTCAAAGAGAACATCCAGTCAAAAAGAAAAAGTCGGTAGGATTAGGCAAATAGTCATTAGGTTTAGGAAGAAGAGTGATTATAGAATTTGGAAAAAAAAAGGTCTTTAGCAATAGGGTTTCGGGTAGAGAGTGAACGTAAATATCATAACATGTGAACAGTCAGTCACAATGATGAACTGGGGAAAATATGTAAGAAAGCAGATATCAACAGGGACATTAGGAAATCAGGCAAAGAATAAAGTGAGTGATAGGATTAGACATTTTCAACATGGTTGAGGTTGAATATATAATCTTTGGAAGAAACTAATATGTAGTCACCAATAGGTTTTGACATTTGAGAGCATTAGGCAACTTGGACATTGGTGTATGTAGTAATCCATGTTCGCTTTCCATTTCCGCTTTGGTACATTCATTAATGTGACCTTTGCATTTTGTGTCCAGAATATTACTGTGATAAAATGTATATGTAGATCAGGTGACAGGAGTTTTTCTTCCACCATTACAAGGAGCAATATTTTGAAAAAGTATAAATTAGTATTGGGGATACAAAGAGGTACACACAGTGTGTCTATGAATATAGAGATAATGCATGAATAGACCATACTGTGAATAAATAATATAACAGGTTCCACTTTAAGGAATGGATTGAATTGATATCTGAAAATATAATAAATCTTATATTGATATAAAAATCATTCATTCCAACCAGTTATACATCTAATGGTAATGTTACGGTTATGGTTTATCATGAACGGTGTCAGTTTTGATTTAAAAGTGACTATGGAAATCGAAAATAATGTGTTTGGAAAGAAGTCTCATGAAAATATCAGTCAAGAAACATAAAGGAATACATGTGTTTTGAAGAGGAAGTGATTGAAAGTGAAACAAATGCCTATATATTTGCGAACTTGTGGATGAAATATATATCCTATGATGTGCATAACCTGAAGAAATATTAATGTACCAGTGTTGAATAAAAATGAACATCAAAATACACATCATGTCCTATAGGAATCTACTTGCATTGATTTTAAACTGGGTCAGTTACAGCAGAAATATTAGGATTTGTATGCACAATTCACTGAAGATAGTGTTTAGTACTAGGAAACAGATATGTATTCCAGGAAGATGAATATTTCTGAGAATAATCTTGTGAAAAGTTGATTATAAATCCACATACATAAATATGCATAAATTTAGGGAGTGTATGTAAGACACATATATTTCATATTTTGAAAAATCTGGAGAATATATATATATACACATATAAACACACACAGACATTAAAAAGTAGCAAAATATATCCCAATATATCGGAATTCACGATGAAATGTATATCATCCACAGATGAAAAATTTTCATTTTACTGAACATGGATTTATGTATAATGTCGTCCAAATAGAAAGCTCACCCATAGGTTGAATTTTCAGTTCCAACAGCGTTTAGGAGGAATGATCCCCTCTCACAATTTGTGTCTGCCAATTCAGCCACCTCACAAGAATGTACATGTGGTACAAGGTAGGATTCTATATGTGCATATAAAAATACATGTGCTGAATAGGCTACAGACAACGGGAGACAGGAATTCACATATTTGTTAACTTTAAAAACACAAGGAGAACTATTTCAACAAACAATTGACTAGATTTATAACTCCTACCCTATATAATGCAAAAAGCAAGTCCAACTATACACCATGCCTCCTCTGAACTGCTTGTATTTCTATTCTGTTTAGATTATTTTTCTCCATCATATTAGGATTAGTAGTCAGAGTCTAGTAGTTTATGAGGTAGTTTCAGGGATTCAATATTTCGAATAAAAAATTGGAAAAGGTATCTGATGTGTATACAAATATGTGCTGCACAAAAATAAAACTTCCCACTCTCGTCCAGAATAATGCCTTGACATTACCTTCGCTCCAATAAGACACAATTAGAGGAGAAGACTTAGAAAATCTGTGAATACACATATGTAATGGAAAATGCTTGGAGGTGGTAGAGGAGTTTTCAAAAGTAAGGGACATGGTAAACTCTCCACAATCACGGAGCTATGCTGGCCTAAAGACTATTTGAGAAACTGCCTCTGAGGTTGGACACTTGAAATGTATGTTGTTTTCAGGGGCTTTAGCTTCCTTTGTAGTGAGACCATCAATGCTGGGTCTGCAAATATGTGACCTGGAAGACGTGGTTTGTTCTTTTCTAATGAAAATGAGGCAGCAGTGCTGAATTCTCTCTTTGTATGTAAACTGTGGTCACTGGGGGCTAAGTGTCTCCCCGTGTAGAATGTGAAGCCATTTAGTCATCCTCCACTATTCATGGTGTTTCTTACTGCTGCACTGGGAGTATGGTATTTGCTTCACGAAATACAAAGAGTTTAACTTGGACAAACTGCTGGAGGAAGTTCTGTCCCTTGTAGTGTGTGAGGGTCTGCAGGAGAATGCACCAACCAGGCTTCTATCCCACATAGATTGCCCCCTTGACCATAGCAACCTGATTTCGAACATTGCCCTAATACATCTCCATACAACAAGATGCCTTTACATATAAGGGTCTGCTGGCTGTACTATGTCAGTCACAAGCCATTTTAAAGCCAATGGCAGATCCACATGGACCCACCACAGATATTTTATCACATACCTGCACACCACTGCTCTAGGCCCACTTCTAAGCAGGCTCCAACCTACTGGCATCTCTGTTCTACACCATTTTTATGATACCCAGTCAATCAGGGCACTGCATGGTTTTTTTAGTTATCCACGCTCACTTTCCATTTTGCTTTGGTGAAAGGTTAATAAAATAGGTACTTGTCACTTCCTGTTTTTCTGTATGCTTAACAAAACACTGTTGAAATCTTGAGAACTGTTTTCTAATTTTGTTCCCAGAATGCACTGTCCCCAACTGCCAAACTGCAGAATGTACTCCCTCACTTGGTTGCAATCAAAATGCCCACTCACTCTGACCTGTCAGGAAATTTCCTTCCCTGCTCTCTCCAAGGAAATTATATAAGCTCTGCTTAAGCTGTTCTCAGGGCTCTATGCTCTATTCAAATGAGCTCTGAGCCCCAGCATGCTGGACCCTCAATAAACCCTTTGCTGTTGCTGAGTGAAAATGGTATATTGTTCTGGCCTTAAAAGATGATTTCTTTTGCTTGTCTCTGCATAAAGATAGTCAGTTGCTGTTTGCTTTTGAGTGGGTAGACCCAGAAACCGGAACATCTGGTCAACTAACTTGGACTAGACTCCCACAGGGGTTCAAAAACTCCCCCACTCTCTTTGATGCAGCTCTCCACAGAGATCTCAACAACGTCAGAACCATGCACTTCGAAGTCACCCTGCTTCACTATGTGGATGTCCTGCTACTGGCATCCAACACCAAGGAAAACTGTGAGTCTGGGACCCAAGCACTATTATCCAAGCTTGCTCAATTCGGGTATAGAGCTTCTGCCAAAAAGGCCCAAATTTGCCAGCAAGAAGTAATCTTACTGGGTTATTACCTTAGGGGCGGAAATAATGGCTCACTGAGCCAGGAAAAAAAACGTTGTGCAGATACCACCCCCGTCTAACAGGAGCCAACTCAGAGAGTTTCTTGGGACTGCTGGATTTTACAGGTTATGGATACCTGGGTTTGTGTTCTTAGCTGCTCCTTTATACCCGCTGTTAAATGAGGATTCCCAATTCCAATGGACCCTTGAGCACTAGCAAGCTTCTGATAACATCTAAGGACACTGACACTTAACTCCTCAACTTCACTGAGCCCAGCCTGCAATTACAGAAAGCCCTACACTACGTTAAAATGTACATCAACTCATTCACCTTGGTTCAAAGAAACTGCAGGCATTCCTGAAGCATCAAGAACAGAGTTTTTGACTAACCGATTCACAGTGAAATGAAATATCTGAAAGGGTAGCAAAAGCCTGTAGGGTCTGTCAGTTGGTTAATGCTTACCCTTCCAAGCTTCCTGCAGGAAAGCACCTATGAGGAACCAGACCAGGACAATTCTGGGAAGTGAACTTTACTGAAATTAAGCCAGCAACGTATGGACTTAAATATCTCCTAGTCTTTGTAGATACATTTTCAGGATGGATTGAAGCTTTTTCCACAAAATAAAAATCAGAAGCGCAAATGGTGGTCAAGAATATCCTGAAAGATATTTTTCCAAGATATGGCCTGCCTAAGGTAATAGGGTCTGATGATGGACCAGCGTTCATGGCCCAGGTAAGTCAGGGGTTATCCAGGACCCTGGGGATTAATTGGAAGTTACATTGTGCTTATTGACCCCAGAGCTCAGGACAGTTAAAAAATAAATAAATAGAACCATTAAAGAGACCTTAAAGAAATTAAGCTTAGAGACCGGCATAAAAGATTAGACTATGCTCCTGCATTATGCACTGTTTTATGCAAGAAATACTCCCTCTGTTTCTTTGTGTAAAGTCACCCCCTATAAAATTCTCTAAGGGGCCCGTCCTCCACTAAGGGCCCTAACCCCAACCCTAAGACCTAACAATCCCTTCAACACTCCCTTGATTTAAAGACTTAAAACTCTTGAAAGAACTCAGAGATACCTGTGGAAACAGCTGGCCACACCCTACCAAACTTGGGACGAGGGGACTCCACATCGATATCAAGTAAGAGACTTCATCTACATAAGACGACATCAGGAGTCATCCCTGGAACCCCGCTGGAAAGGACCATAGCAGGTGCTACTTATAACACCTACAGTGGTAAAAGTAGACGGAATCACATCCTGGATCCATGCTTCTCATCTAAAGCCTGAGCCCAGTCCAGACTCTGGCTGGAAACTGGAAAAGAGTGTAACCCCTTCAAATTGCGTATTTGCCATGTGGATAAGGCTATAGACTCTCCCTTTGGCCACCAGTAGTCCTAACCCTCATCAGCCCGTTCTGCAGTGATGGCTGATCACAAATCTTACTGGATAGAATGATGGACTATCTCGCATACAGCCCCCTTAGGGAACTGGTGGCCATCTCTCCATCCAGACATTTGTCAGCTGGCTATAGGTCTTTCCTATTGGAATATCCCTGATGAAGAGGATCCCACTAAAATTCCATTAAATCCCTTCTGTACCATAGATAATGGAAACAAACGTTATATATGTAGGGACACGCGAGCCAGATGTAGGTTGGCTAGCCTAGATTACAATGTTTGTCCGTGTGACTATCAAAGCCACAAACAGCCATGGCTGTGTGGGGGAAAACCCGACTTCTTCTGTAAGTCATGGGGATGTGAGCATACAGGGGGTGCCTGGTGGAACCCAAACTCCTCATCAAATTCAGTACACAGCATTGGCCATATTACCAATTAGACAACCAAAACCAATGGCCCCCAGAGGTGTCTCTAGATCCTCAAATTCTGTGTGACCTTTTTAACTTCTGCAAGTGCTCAAAAGGGTGAATGGAGATTCCCCTATGTGGAGGCCCTTTCCTTCCTTCGCTCAAATCCTGAACTATGCTTCACGAATAGATCCTCACCCTCAGGCTTCTGCTCCAGCCTCTCTGCTGTCACTCCCATCTCAGCAACCTGATTTCTCCCCTACAATTACTAGATAAAAAACCCAAACCTCCGCCGGTTCTCAGACCATTGCCCCCTTTGCTTAGGTAGCAAGTACTGAGACACCCGTCCACCCACTCACTCTTCTCTTCTCCTATCAGTGCCCACACCGGGTTCCACCAGGTCTCTTACCAGCTATCCCATAACTCAAAGCAGCTGAGGAGAACCCTCAGATCCTTATCCAAGATGTAATGAAAATGTTCTTTAAAGTTGCTTTGTCATCACTGAAAACAGGTTACTTATAATTTAAAGTCCCACAGAGGCTTTTTGGGATACACACTCCCGTCTTCCCCTCAGCTCTATCTGTTCTACTGCTCAAGTTTTTGTTGCTAGGAAAATCCCAAACCCCTTTCCATTATTCTTTTACATCTCTCCTTCCTCATACTCATATCCATGGAGCTGCTTTCACCCCACACCTTCCCAATCTTCCCCCCCTATACCAGGCCCCCAGAAAAGTCTTAACTGACCTTCTCCAGAAGTCTTCACCATGGCTGACTTTAATACTTTCAGCAAAAGAGTCCCTATAAATGAGTTCAATGTAGATAAACGTCCTCCTTTCATGTTGCCTGTTTTACTTGGCCACTGGCTGGAAAAATCAGCACTCCTAAGCTAAACACCCCCTTACTAGTTTTTCACAAAATATGTGAACATGGCCCCTGGCTTGAGCTGGGGCTTCACAGAGATTGCTAAATTTGTAAGATAAAGAAGTTACCAACTGGGCTCCATGGTAACAGCTGGCAGGGAGGAAAAAAAAAAAGAGTAGAAAAAAGCTCGCCCCTTCCCAGGTGTCCTTAAAAATGTAACTTGCCCAGAGGTAAAAAAAAAAAAAAAAAAAAAAAAAAAAAAAAAAAAACTGCTTTTTGTGAACTTCTGAAGACTGTGAACTTCTGAGCCCCTTACTTTACATGTTGGGTACAAAATACTGAAACTACCTAAACTTGGGGTTCATGGGAATTATTGATTACAACAGAAGCAATGCCTTCTAAATCAGGTTGCAACTAAATAGGACTGTTTCCCTGTCTTACATTCTATCTTAGGTGCCTTGCCTTGTCCATACCTACAACAGTATAATTCTATGTACTTAAACATTGTTTATGGTTTCATAAAATGGTCAACAGATGTGATTAATTATGTAATGGTGCAGATGTTTCCCAGAGTGCTCTATCAATGTGCAGGATCATTTAAAGATCAAATAGGGGGGCATACAACCCGGTTCTGCCAGGAACCTGTATCCCTCACTTTAGAAATCCTATTCGGAATAAAAGTTGCTGCAGGGGTTGGCACAGGAACCACTACCTTAGTATATGGGACAAAACAAATGACCCAATTAAATGCAGCAGTAGACCAAAGCTTAAATATATTAAAAACCTCCATCACAGCTTTACAGGAACCTTTAACCTCTCTCTCTGAAGTTGTTTTACAGAACAGGTGAGGGTTGGACCTCCTCTTCATGAGAAAAGGGGGACTTTGTGCTGCATTGAAGGAAGAATGTTGTTTTTATGCCGACCATACTTGTTGTAAAAGAATCTATGAGTAAATTAAGAAGACGCCTTGAAAAGCGTCAACGAGAGAGAGAGGTCCAAAAAGGGTGTTTTGAGTCCTCATTCACACAGTCCCCCTGGTTAACTACACTTTTATCAGCTCTGGCCGGTCCATTTATAATCCTCATTCATTGCTAACTGTAGGACCCTGTTTGCTCCATTGTGAAGTTTCATTTCTCCAAGTTCAAATTGGACAAGTTAAACTTTTGGTAATCAGACAACAATATACCCCACAAGCAGACATAAAATATGACACCACCCAATGATCACTTTTACGATTAAAAGTAACCAGAAGAAGTGGGGAATGAAAGGTTAATAAAATAGGTATTTGTCACTTCCTGTTGTTCTGTATGCTTAAAAAAAACTGTTGAAATCGTGAGAACTGTTTGCTAATCTTGTTCCCAGAATGTGCTGTCCCCAAAATGCCAAAGTGCAGAATGTAATCCCTCACCCAGTTGCACGAAAACCGCCCACTCACCTGACCCATCAATAAACTTCCCTCCCTGCCCTCTCCAAGGAAAGTATATAAGCTCTGCTTAAGCTGTTCTCAGGGCTCTCTGCTCTTTTCAAGTGAACTCTGAGCTCCAGCATGCTGCACCCCAATAAACCCTTTGCTGTTGCATGAGACAGTCTCTTGGTGGTCACTTCCTCTGACGCTCGAATGACCTTAACATTGGTACAATCAGAAGTGTGACTTTTGCTTTTTGTGTCCAGAATATTACTGTGATAAAATGTATATGTAGATCAGGGGACATGAGTATTTCTTCCACCATTTCTGAGAGCAATATTTTGAAGACGTATAAAATAGAATTGGGAGTACAAATAGGTATAAAATGTGACTATGAATATAGAGATAATGCATGAATAGAGCATATTGTGAATAAATAATATAACCAGTTCCAACTTTAAATAATGGATTGAATTGAAATCTGAAAAAAAACAGAAAATCTTATATTGATATACATACATTCATTTCAATGAGTTATTCATCTAATGGTAATATTAGGGTTATGGTTTATCATGAAGAATTTGTGAGTTTGGCTTCAAAAGTGATTATGGAAATGGAAAATAATGATTTGGAAAGAAGTCGCATGAAAAGACTACTCAAGAAATATGGAGGAATACATGTGTTCTGAAGCAGGAAGTGATTGAAAGTGAAACACATGGCTATAAATTTGCTAAATTGTGGATGAAATATATACCCAATGATGTGCATAAATTGAAGAAATAGTAATGTACTAGTGTTGAATAAAAATTAACATCAAAATATACATCATGATAAGCAACAGCACATCCAAAGGTTCTCCAGTGCCACCTGGTCATGCGAATTTCAAAAATTTTATGGTATTTATCTAGTCATTTTTCAAGGATGAAGTTGGAGGCACTGTGGGTTTTAATACATTCAGGAACCATGAAGTGTTGTGGAAGCTCATTTCCATGAAAGCTCTGGAGAACTTGCAGGCAAGGCTTCCCAAAGAGTGGCCAAAACGTCATATGAAGCCAAGCTCATTGAGGTCTACAATGTGAGGTCCATGTGTGTTTTGACTCTCAACTATGGCTGCTAAGTCTTTAAGAATAAAAAAAATGTGATATATCTTGCCTGAGATTCCCAGTGTTCTGTGGAAAGCCACCCTGGGCCTAGATCTCAGTTTCCAAAGGCGACTCTCATGCGTCGCCTACTAAAATCCCAACACATTTCATGGCAATACTTCTCTGAGGTCAGTTCCAGAATGCAGGCTCTAAGGGGAATCACACCAGAGTTCAAGCCCAGGTGGACCCAGTCATCTCTTCCAATCTACACACAAATGACCACAATTAAACCAAAACAATCCCACATGGCCCTCATCTTCTTCCATATAGACACTCAATATATCCACTGCATGGAGGTTTCCATTAGGGGCGTAGCCCAAGACAGGGTCCAAAATAAGCTCCCTTGCCCCTCATTTGCCTAAAGTCAGGGTGACCTGGACACCCTTCCTGTGAACCAGGAGTGATCAAATAGGCCTGCCACTAATACTCTTCCACTTATCCAATTTGATGCCTACTGACTGTGGGATTTAGATTTTTGATGTGAATTGGAGTCCTGAGAAAACCCAAGCACCTATGTTCTAGCCTCTGCAGGGCTCTGAAGAACTCATTTGACCCAATGGATCCATATTCTCACTTGATGGAGGTCAGGAATCTTAGAGGAAGGCAAGAGACCTCATCCACAATGACTGTTCTTTGGCCATTTTGGTTTTGAATGCACACATGGGATCATTCTTTAGATGCATCAGGTGCTGAGAATCTATGCCAAAGGCTCAAAAAGGGCCTAGATGCTGATTCAAACACATCTCTTTTCAAAGCAATTAACCAAAGAGCCACTGGTGATGCACTTTGATTTCCATTAGAAAACTTTTTCTTCAGGCTTCCCAAATGCTTTACCTCAGGTAAACAAATTCGTGGCATTCAGGGCAACAGAACAATATGAAAGCACAAGGCCCAAAGCAGGGATTCTCCACTGAGCCTTTCTGGTCACACTGATATCTTAGTTTTCTGAGATGCTCGCCATTCCCTTCAGCTACGCAGTACATGGCTATGACACAGAGCTTGGATGTGGTACATTTCTTGGACACAAAACCATGAGCCTATTCTGGAGAGTTGCCAAATTTCAGGAAGAAAAAAGGGACTTATGAAGTTAGCAGGTGTTGCCCATCAATAAGGCAAGCCACAGTCCATTCATAAATTGGACAGCATGAATTCTCGGAAGACTTTTACTAGACAGGACACATCCATTGATGCATTCTCTTTTCTAATGTCTACAACCACGAACACAGTAGGATCAACAGACATAAAAACACTCGCATTGTCAAAGGACTTACTAGAATCAGTTCACTCCAAACAAAGGAAACCGCCTTTCCTACCTATTCTCAGAACGTGCGACAAAACCACAAACCCACACCCACACCCACAAAGGCAACACTTTCCCTCAAGTAGGTCTGTGACTATCCAGAGTGTCCTCTGAGTGGTGGGCCATGCTATATTTCCCCCAAATGGCCTGTCCTGTCTCAAATCTGGTCTACTTGGTTAACTCTGTGAAGTTGTCAGTAGCCAGTATTGAGCCACTACCTGCTTTCTCAGGAAAGACCCTTCTTCAGAGCTATCATGGCATTTGGCCATCCTCACATCAGTAGGTTCCAAGAAAGACTGACTCTGTCCTTGGTAAGTCCAAACAAGTGAGACCACTGAGACTAGGACTGGGACTGACTCTGGGTGCCTGGCCTCCTGATTCCCAAGTTCAGAGAGTTCCATAACCAAGGAAGTGAGGCGAAGTCACTTCTGTTAGTAACTGAATGAAGTCACTGCCTTGGCAACCACTTTGCCCTAACAGTTGCTTCCAAGTGTCCCATGAGATGGAAGCTGCCCCTACTAGCTGTGACCCTTTCACAAGTTAGAATGGTATATTAACCATAGGCACCCGGGAACAGCTCTTCACATAGGCCTGGTTTGGTCCATTTTTATCTACATTAAGAAGAGAGAGGCTGATTCAGACACAAACCTTCTTCCTGACCAGGTTTTTTGCCATGGAAGATGACATTTGCTCTCTCAGTTCCTTCAAAGATGCCTACATCTTCTCCAGGGATCATTTCTGCATTGAACTTTGAGGTTCGCAGCCAGTGAAAGATCCCCTACATTCCTGTATTGTAAGTCGAACTCTGTCCCTGCTCTTCTCTAAAGTTAGAATGAGGGAACAGTGTATGGTTAGGGTTAAAAATATGTACGATTTATGTTACGAATCATTCTGCTGGGTGAATAATGGTACTGGGAACCTGCCATATTTATAAGAATATAGAGCTGAAATATATGTATGAAAACAGAAATCTAACTAATATTTGAAGCCCAGAAGGGCATTGGGCCCTCAATTGGGATACTTAGCATTGAATTACGTTGTGCACAGATGTCTCAGTTAAATTGATATAAAATTGCATAGGACCTTGTACCTTGCATGATTGAATGTAGAAACGAACATCCACTCTAACAAGGATAGTCGGTAGAATCAGGAAGATAGTCAGTAGGTTTAGGAAGAAGAGTGAGTATACGATTTGCACCAAAAGTTCTTTAGCAATAGGGTTTCTGTTAGAAAGGGAATGTAAATGTCAGCACATGTGAAGATTCAGTCAAAATGATGAACTGGGGAAAATATGTAGGAAAGCAGATACCAATAGAGAAATTAGGAAATCAGGCAAATAATAAAGTGAGTGATAGGATTAGACATTTTCAACAGGGTTGAGTTTGAATATATAATCTTAGGAAGAAACAAATATGTAGTCACCAATACGATTTGTATTTGAGAGCACTAGGCCACTTGGATTGGATGTTTTTACTAATCCATATTCATTTCCCAATAAGGATTTGGTACAATCATAAGTGTGAACTTTGAATTTTTTGTCCAGAATATTTCTGTGATAAAATGTATATGTAGATCAGTTGACATGAGTATTTGTTCCACCATTTCTGGGAGCAATATTTTGAAGACGTATGAATTAGTATTGGGGGTAAAAAGTGGTGTACCCTGTGTCTATGAATATAGAGATAATGCATGAATTGTGAATAAATAATATAACTGGTTCCACTTTAAATAATGGATTAAATTGATATCTGAATATATATAAGAAATCTTATATTGGTATACAATCATTAATTCCAATCAGTTATACATCTACAATCATTCATTCCAATCAGTTATACATCTAATGGTAATATTAGGGTTATGGTTTATCATGAAGGGTATGTGAGTTTTGCTTCAAAAGTGATTATAAAAAATAAAAATAATGTTTTTAGAAAGAAATCTCATGAAAAGACCAGTCAAGAAACATGAAGGAATACATGAGTTCTGAAGCAGGAAGTGATTGAAAGTGAAAAAAAATGCCTATAAATTTGCGAACTTGTGTATGAAATATATATCCTATGATGTGCATAAACTAAAGTAATTGTAATGTACCAGTGTTGAATAAAAATGATCATCAAAATACACATCATGTCCCATAGGAATCTACTTGCATTGATGTTAAACTGGGTCAGTTACTTTAGAAATATTAGGATTTGTGTGCACCATTCACTGAAGTTAGTTTTCAATACTAGGAAAAAATATGCATTTCAGGTGGATGAATATTTCTGAGAATAATCTTGTGAAAAGTTGATTATAACTCTACATACATGAATAAGAAAGAATTTAGGGAGTGTATATAAGTCACATATATTTCATTTTTTGAAAAATCAGGAGAGTGGGTACACACACACACAGACATTAAAAAGTAGCAATATATGCCAATTGAAATTCACAGTGAAATATATATAATTCACAGATCCAAAAATATTCAAATATTCTTTTTTACTGCATATGGATTTATGTATAATTTTGTTTAACACATAGGTTGAATTTTCAGTTCCAACAGCATTTTGAAGAGTCATCTCTTCTCACAATTTATATCTGCCAATTCAGCCACCTCAGAAGAATGTAAGTGTGATACCAGGTTGGATTATATATGTGCATATAAAAATACATCTGCTGAATAGGCTACAGAGAAAGGGAGAAAGAAATTCACATATGTGTTAACTTTAAAAACACATGGAGAAGTATTTCAACAAAATACTGACAAAATTTATAACTCCTAGCCTATATAATGCAAAGGGCAATCAAACTATACAACATGCCTCCTCTGAACTGCTTGTATTTCTATTCTGTTTGGGTAATTTTTCTCCATCTTATTAGGAACAGTAACCAGAGTCTAATAGGGTAGGGATTCAGTATTTCAATTGGAAAATAAATTCAATGTGTTTTTACATGTTTGCTACACAAAAGTCTTCCTACTCTAATCCAGAATAATGCCTTGACATTACTGTCGCCCCTAGTAAGACCCAATTAGAGGAGAAGAGTTAGAAAATCTGTGAATACATATCTGGAATGGAATATGCTCAGGAGTTCACAACCCTGGAGGTGGTAGAGGAGTTTCCAAAAGTAAGGGACAGGGTACACACTCCACAAACATGGAGCTCTGTTGGCCTAAAGACTTCTTGAGAAACTGCCTCTTGTGTTGGGCACTTGAAATATATGGTGTTGTCATGAGATTTATATTCCTTTGTAGTGAGACCATCAAAGCTGGTCTGCATGTATTTGACCTGTAGGACATGGTTTCTGATTTTGCAATGAACATGAGGCAGCAGTGCTAAATTCACTCTTTGTAGGTAAACTGTGGCCACTGGGGTCTAACTGTCTCCCCGTGTGGACTGTGAAGACATTTGGTCATCCTCCACTTTTCCTCGTGTTTCTTGCTGCTGTACTGGGAGTTTGAAATTTTCTTCACAAAATACAAGGAGTTCAACTGGGACACACTGCTGGAGGAAGTTCTGTCACATGTGGTGTGTCAGGGTATGCATGAGCATGGACCAAACCGGCTTATATACCACATAGCTTGCCTCTTTGACCAAAGCAACCTGAATCTGTAAATTACCCTGAAACCTGTCCATATTACAAGATGCTTTTGCATATAATGGTCTCCTGGCTGTATCATGTCCATCTCAAGACATTTGGAATCCAATGCCAGATCTACATGGCCCAACCACAGATGTTTTATCACACACTTGCCCACCACTGCTCTAGGCCCTCTACTCAGCAGGTTCCATCTTACTGGCATCTCTGTTCTACACCAATTTTATGAAACCAAATCAATCAAGGCACTGTCTGGTACACTCATGATAAGCAATAAGACATCCAAAGGTTCTGCCTGCCACCTGGTCATGGGAATTTCAAAAATTTTATGGTATTTATGTAGCCATTTTTCAAGAATGAAGTTGGAGGCACTGTCGGTTTCAATTCATTCAGGAACCATTAAATGGTGAGAATGCTCATTTTAAAGAAAACACTGGAGAAATCCCACAGGCAAGTCTTCCCAAGGTGTGTCCAAAAAGTCACATGAAGCCAGGCCCATTAAGGTCTACAATTGAGGTCCATGAGTGTTTTGATCTCAACTATGGCTGCCAAGTGTTTCAGAATAATATCTTGTGATACCCTGGCTGATTTTCCCAGTGCTCTGTGGAAAGCCAACCTGGGCCTATATCTCAGTTTCCAAGGGCGACTCTCATGCGTGCCCTCCTAAAATCCCAACACAATTCATGGCAATACTTCTCTGAGGTCAGATCCAGAACTCAGTGTCTAAGGGGAATCACATCAGAGTTCAGGCCATGTGGACCCAGTCATCTGTTCTATCTGCCACACAAATGACCACAATTAACACCAAAACACTCCCACATCGCCCTCATCTTCTTCCGTATAGACACTCATCATAATCTCTGGCTGGAGGTTTCCATGAGGGGCGCAGCGGAAGACAGTGTCCAAAATAAGCTCCCTTGCCCCTCATTTGCCTAAAGTCAGGGTTGCCTGGACACCCTTCCTGTGAACCAGGAGTGATCAAATAGGCCTACCATTAATACTGCTCTGCTTCTCCAATTTTAGGCCTACTGACTGTGGGTTTTTGATTCTTTATGTGACTTGGAGTCATGAGAAATCCCAACCATCTATGTGCTACCCTCTGCAGGGCTTTGAAGAACCCATATATGCATATTTTTATAAACTCCCTAAATTCATTAATGTTCATGTATTTGAATTTCTAATCAAAATTTCACAAGACTATTCTCAGAAATATTCATCCACCTGAACTACGTATTTGTTTCCTAGTACTGAAAACTAAATTCAGTGAATGGTGTATACAAATACTAATATTTCTACAGTAACTGACCCAGTTTAACATCAATGCAAGTAGATTCCTATGGGCCATGATGTCTATTTTGACGTTCATTTTTATTCAACCCTGGTACGTTACTATTTTTTCAGTTTATGCACATCATAGGATATATATTTCTTCCACAAATTAGCAAATTTATAGGCATTTCTTTCAGTTCCAACAGCGTTTAGGAGGAGTGATCTTTTCTAAAAATTTGTATCTGCTAAGTCAGCCACCTCACAAGTATGTACATGTGATGTCAGGTAGGATTCTATATGTGCATATACAAATACATGTGCTAAATAGGCTACAGAGGAAGGAAGACAGGATATCACATATTTTTTAACTTTAAAAACACACGGAGAACTATTCAATAAAAAATTGATTAGATTTATAACTCCTACCCTATATATTGCAAAAGGCAAGCCCAAATATACACCATGCCTCCTCTGAAATGTTTGTATTTCTATTCTGTTTGTGTTATATTTCTCCATCATATTAGGATTAGTAGTCAGAGTCTAGTAGGGTATGGGTTAGTGTCAGGGATTCAGTATTTTGAATGGAAAATTTCAAAATGAATCCAATGTGTATGCAAATATGTGCTACACAAAAATCTTTCCACTCTCATCCAGAACAATGCCTTGACATTATCTCTGCCCCAAGTAATATGCAATTAGAGGAGAAGAGTTAGAAACTCTGTGAATACATATCTGGAATGGAAAATGCTCAAAAGTTCACAACCATGGAGGTGGTAGAGGAGTTTCACAAAGTAAGGGCCAGGGTAAACATTCTGCAGACATGGAGCTCTGCTGCCGTAAAGACTTCTTGAGAAACTGCCTCTGAGGTTGGGCACTTAAAATATATGTTGTTGTCAGGAATTTTGCTTCCTGTCTAGTGAGACCATCAATGCTGGGTCTGCATCTATGTGACCTCGAGGACATGGTTTCTTATTTTCCAATAAACATGAGGCAGCAGTGCTGAATTCACTCTTTGTAGGTAAACTGTGGCCACTGGGGGCTAAGTGTCTTCCCGTGTGGACTGTGAAGCCATTTGGTGATCCTCCACTTTTCCTGGTTTTTCTTGCTGCTGCACTGGGAGTTTGGAAAATGCTTCATGAAATAAAATTAGTTCAACTGTGACACAAATCTGGAGGGAGTTCTGTCACTTGTGGTGGGTCAGGGTTCTCAGGAGAATGAACCAACCAGGCCTCTATCCCACATAGCTTTCCCCCTTGTCCATAACATCCTGGTTCTGAACTTTGCCCTGAAACCTCTTCATATAACAATATGCCTTTACATAGAAGGGTCTGCTGGCTGCACCACGTCAGTCACAAGCCATTTGGAAGACAATGGCAGATCCACATGGCCCCACAAAGATGTTTTATCATATACCTGCCCACCTATGATCTAGGCCCACCACTCAGCAGGCTCCAACTTACTGGTATCTCTGTTCTACACCATTTTCATAAATCCCAGTCAATCAAGGCACTGTCTGGTACACTCATGATCAGACGTAGGACATCCAAAGTTCCCCAGTGTGACCTGGTAATGGGAAATTCAAAAATTTCTTGGTATTTATCTAGGCATTTTTCAAGGATGAAGTTGGAGGCACAGTGGGTTTCAATTCATTCTGGAACCATTAAATGGTGAGGAAGTTCATTTCAATCAAAGCTCTGGAGAACTCTCACAGGCAAGACTTCCCAAAGAGTGGCCAAAAGGTCACATGAAGCCAGGCCCAATGAGCTCTACAATGTGAGGTTCATGTTTGTTTTGACTCTCAACTATGGCTGCCCTGTCTTTAAGAATAAAATTATGTGATACCCTGGCTGATATTCCATGGGCTTTGTGGAAAGGCACCCTGAGCCTAAATCTCAGTTTCCAAGGGCGACTCTCATGCGTGGCCTACTAAAATCCCAACACAATTCATGGCAATACTTTTCTGAGGTCAATTCCAGAATTCAGTCTCTAAGGGGAATCACACCAGAGTTCAAGCCCAGGTGGACCCAGTCATCTGTTCCAACTGCAACACAAATGACCACAATTAAAACCAAAACAGTCCCTCATGGCCCTCATCTTCTTTCATATAGACAATCATCATAACCTCTGGCTGGAGGTTTCAATAAGTGGTGCAGCCCTAGACAGTGTTCAAAATTATCTCCCTTGACCCTCATTTGCCTAAATTCAGGGTGGCCTGGACGCGTTTCCTGTGAATCAGGAGTGATCAAATAGGCCTACAGTTAATACTGCTATGCTTGTCCAATTTGAAGCCACTGACGGTGGGTTTAAGATTCTTTATGTGAATTGGAGTCATCAGAAAACCCAAGCATCTATGTTCTAGCCTCTGCAGGGTTTGAAGAACTATTTGATCCAAAGGATCCAGATTCTCATTTGATGGAGATCAGGAACCTTTCAGAGGAATGCGAGAGACTTCATCTACAATGACTGCCCTTTTGGCCATTTTGGTTTTGGATGCACACATGGGAACTTTCTTTAGATCCATCAGATGCTGAGAATCTAAGCCACAGCCTCACACAGGGCCAAGATGCTAATTCAGACCCATCCCTTTCCAAATCAAATTAAGCAAAGAGCCACAAGTGATGCCCATTCATTTCCAATTGAAAACTGTTTTCTTCAGGCTTCACAAGTGGTGGCCTGAGGCAAAGACTTTCCTGACATTCAGGGCAATAGTACAATAGGTAATCAAAAGGCCTAAAGCAGGGTTTCTCCACTGAGAGTTTACTGGTCACACTGATATCTGAGTTTGCTGAGATGCTCGCCATTCCTTTCAGGTATCCAGTATACGGCTATGACACAGAGCTTGGAGGTGGTACATATCTAGGACACAAAACCATAAGCCTATTCTGGAGAGTGGCCAGAATTCAGGAATAAAACAGGAACTTTGGAAGATAGCAGGTGTTGCCCATCGATAAGGCAAGCTGCAGTCCCTCATAAATTGTGCAGGATGAATGCTGGAAAGCTCTCTACTAGACAGAACACATCCATTGATGCATTCTCTTTTCTAATGTCTACAACCACTGACACAGTGGGATACACAGACATGGCAACACTCGCCTTGTCAAAGGACTTACTAGAAACTGATCACTCGAAACCAAACAAACCGCCATGCCTACCTGTTCTCAGAACATGAGACAAAAGCACAAACCCTCACCCACAGCCACAAAGTCACAAACTTCGCCCAAGTTGGTCTGTGACTATCCAGAGTGTCCTCTGAATGGTTTTGGTTAGAGACCTGGAGGACATGGTTTCTTAATCTCCAATGAACATGAGGTAACAGAGATGATTTCTCTCATTGTAGATAAACTGTGGCAAGTGTGGGCTATGTGTCTCCCCATGTGGACTGTGAAGCTATTTGGTTATCCTCCACTTTTCTTTGTGTTTCTTGGTGCTGCACTGGGTGTTTGGTATTTCCTTCATGAAATACAAGAGTTTCAAATGGGGCACAGTACTGAAGGGAGTTCTGTCACTTATGGTGGGTCAGGGTCTGCAGGAGAATGCACCAACAAGGTTTTAACTCACATAGCACTGAAACCTCTCCATAAAACAAGATGCCTTTACATATTCGGGACTGCTGGCTACACCATGTCAGTCACAAGACATTTGGAAGACAATAGCACACCCACATGTCCACAACACAGATGTTTTATCACAAACCTGAACACCACTGCTCTAGGCCCACTGTTCATCAAGCTCCAACATACTGGCATCTCTGTTCTATACCATTTTCATAAACCCAGTCAATCAAGGCACTGTCTGATACACTCATGATCGGCAACAGGACATCCAGAGATATCCAGGGCAACCTGGTCATGGGAATTTTAAAAATTTCATGTTATTAATCTAGCCATTTTTCAAGGATGAAGTTGGAGGCTCTTGGGGTTTCAATTCACTCAGGAACAATTAACTGGTGAGGAAGCTTATTTCAATGAAAGATCTGGAGAACACTAACAGACAAGGCTTCACAAAGAGTGGCCAAAGGGTTACGTAAAGTAAGGCCCATTGAGGTCTACAATGTGAGGTCCATGTGTGTTTTGACTCCCAACTATGGCTGCCAACTCTTTCAGAATAAAACCATGTGATATCCTGGCTGAGATTCTCAGGACTCTGTGGAAAGCCACCCTGGGCCTAGACCTCAGTTTCCAAGGGTGACACTCATGCGTGGCCTCCTAAAATCCCAACACAATTTATGGCAATACTTCTCTGAGGTCATTTCCAGAACTCAGTCTCTAAGGGGAATCACACCAGAGTTCAAGCCCAGGAAGACGCAGTCATCTCTTCAAACCTCCACACAAATGACCACAATTAAAACCAAGCACTCCCACATGGCCCTCATTTTCTTCCATATAGACACTCATCACAACGTCTTGCTGGAGGTTTTCATGAGGGGCACAGCCCAAGACAGTGTCCAAAATAAGCTCCCTTCACCCTCATTTGCCTAAAGTCAGGGTGGCCTGGAAACCTTTTCTGTGAACCAGGAGTGATCAAGTAGGCCTGCCGGTAATAATGATCTGCTTCTCCAATTTGAGGACTACTAACTGTCAGGTATAGATTCTTTATGTGATTTGGAGTCATGAGAAAACCCAAGCACCTATGGGCTAGCGTCTGCAGGGCTTTGAAGAACTCATTTGACCCAAAGTATCCCAATTCTCACTTGATGGAGGTCAGGAAACTAACAGAGGATTTCAAGAGACTTCATGCACTGTGAAGGATCTTGTTGTCATTTTGGTTTTGGATGCACACCTGCGATGTTTCTTTAGATCCATCAGGTTCTGACAATCTAAGCCACAGTCTCACACAGGGCCAAGAGGATGATTCAGGCACATCTTTTTCCAAAGCAATTAAGCAAAGAGCCACAGGTGATGCCCATTCATTTCCATCTGAAAACTGTGTCTTTCACGCCATGGAAAATGACTTTTGCTCTCTCATTTTCTTCATAGCTGCCTACATCTTCTCCAGGGATCATTTCTTCATGGACCTTTGAGTTTATCAGCAGGTGGACGTTCCCCTACTTTCCTGTAATGTAATACCAACTCTGTCCTTGCTCTTCTGTAAAGTTAAATTGAGGGAACAGTGTATGTTTTAGGTTAATAACAGGTTTCATTTTGGTTAGGAATCAGTCTGTGGGATGAATAATGATATTGGGAACTTGCGATATTTAAAAGAATATATAGGTGAAATATAAGTATAAAAACAGATATCGAGGTAAAATTTGAAGCCCAGAAGGGCATTGTGCCCTTGATTGGGATACTTAGCTTTGAATTACGTTCTGCACAGATGTCTCAGTTAAATTGATATACAGTTGCATAAGACCTTGTACCTTGGATGATTCGATGTCAAAGAGAACATCCAGTCAAAAAGAGAGAGTCAATAGAATTAGGAAGATAGTCGGTAGTTTTAGGAACAAGAGTGAGTATAGGATTTGAACCACATGTTCGTTACCAATAGGGTTTTGATTAGAGAGTGAATGTAAATGTCAGCACAAGTGAAGAGTCAGTCACAATGATGATCTGGGGAAAATATGTAGGAAAGCAGATATCAATAGAGACATTATGAAGTCAGGCAAAGTATAAAGTGAGTGATAGGACTAGACATTTTCAACAGGGTTGGGATTGAATATATTATTACAGGAAGAAACAAATATGCAGTCACCAATAGGATTGACATTTGAGAGCATTAGGCAACCTGGACAAGGATGTTTTTAGTAATCCATGTTCACTTTCCATTTAGGCTTTGGTACAAACATCAGTGTGACCTTTGCATTTTGTGTCCAGAAATTTACTGTGGTAAAATTTATATGTAGATCAGGTGATATGAGTATTTCTTCCACCACTTCTGGGAGCAATATTTTGAAGATGTATATACTAGTATAAAGGGAACAAAGAGGTGTACTCTCTGCCTATGAATATAGAGATAATGCATGAATAGACCACACTGTGAATAAATAATATATTTGGTTCCACTTTAAGTAATGAATTGAATTGATATCTGAAAATATATAAGAAATATTGTATTGATATGAAATCATTCATTCCAACCAGTTATACATCTAATCGTAATATTACGGTTATGGTTCATCATGAAGGGTTGTGAGTTTTGCTTCAAAAGTGATTATGCGAGTCAAAAATAATGTGTTTGGAAAGAAGTCTCATGAAAAGACCAGTCAAGAAACCTGGAGGAATACATGTGTTCTGAAGAAGGAACTGATTGAATGTGAAAAAAAAGCCTATAAATTTGTATAATTGTGTATGAAATATATATCCTATGATGTGCATAAACTGAAGAAATACTAATGTACTAGGGTTGAATAAAAGTGAATGTCAAAGTTCATATCTTGTCCCATAGGAATATACTTGCATTGATGTTAAACTGAGTCAGATACTGTACAAATATTAGGATTTGTATGCACCATTCACTGAAGTTAGTTTTCTGTACTAGGAAACAAATATGTATTTCAGGTGGTTGAATATTTCTGAGAATAACCTTGTGAAAAGTTGATTATATATCCACATATATGAACATGAATTAATTTAGGGAGTGTATATAAGACACATATATATCATATTTCAAATAATCTGGAGAGTGTGTATATATATATATATATATATATATATATATATATATATATATATATATATATATATACTAAACACACACACAAACATTAAAAATAGCAATATATATGCCAATCAAAATTTATCATGAAATATTTATCATCCACAGATGCAAAAATATTTATTTTTCTGAACATGGATTTATGTATAATGTTGTTTTACTAGGAAGCTCACCCACAGGATGAATTTTTAGTTTGAACAGCATTTAGGAGGAGTGATCTCTTCTCACAATTTGTATCTGCCATGTCATCCACCTCCAAAAATGTACGTGTGATACCAGGTAGAATTCTATATATGCATATAAAAATACATGTGCTGAATAGGCTACAGAGAAAGGGAGACAGGAATTCACATATTTGTTAACTTTAAAAACACATGCAGAACTATTTCAATTAACAATTGACTAGATTTATAACACCTACCCTTTATCATGCAAAAGGCAAGTCAAACTATAGATCTTGCTTCCTCTGAACTGCTTGTATTTCAATTCTGTTTCGGTTCTTTTTCTTCATTATATTAGGACTAGTAGTCAGAGTCTAGTAGGGTATGTGTTAGAGTCAGGGATTCTGTACTTCGAATGGAAAATTTGAAAATGAATCCAATGTGTATGAAAATATGCTTCACAAAAATCTTCCCACTCTCATTCAGAACAATGCCTTGACATTACCTTCACTCCAAGTAAGACACAATTAGAGAAGAGTTAGAAAATCTGTGAAAACATATCTTGAATGGAAAATACTCAGGATTTCACAACCTTGGAGGTGGTAGAGGAGTTTCCATAAGTAAGGGACAGATTAAAAACTCAACAAACATGGAGCTATGCCGGCCTAATACTTCTGGAGAAACTGCCTCTGAGTTTGGGCACTGGAAATATATGTTGTTGTCAGGATCTTTAGCTTCATTTCTAGAGAGACTATCAAAGCTGCGTCTGCATCTATGTGATCTGGAGGACATGGTTTCTTATTTTCCAATGAACATGGGGCAGCAGTACAGAATTCCCTTTTCGTAGGTAAACTGTTCCCACTGGAAGCTAGGTGTCTCCAGGTGTGGACTGTGAAGCCATTTGGTCATCCTATTCTTTTCATGGAGTATCTTGCTGATGCACTGGGAGTTTGTTAATTGCTTCATGAAATACAAGGAGTTCAACTGGGACACACTGCTGGATGGAGTTTTGTCACATGAGGTGGGTCAGGGTCTGCAAGAGAATGCACCAACCAGGCTTCTATTCCACATAGCTTGCCCCCTTGACCATAGCAACCTGAATCTGAACATTGCCGTGAAACCTCTCCATATAACAGCATGCCTTTACATACAATGTTACCATGTCAGTCACAAGCCATTTGGAAGCCAATGGCAGATCCACATGACCCCACCACAGATGTTTTATCACACACCTGCACACCAATGCTCTAGTACCACTACTCAGCAGGTTCCAACTTACTGGAATCTCGGTTCTACATCATTTTCATGAATCCCAGTCAAACAAGGCACTGTCTGGTACACTCATGATCAATAACAGGATTTTAAATGTTCTCCAGTGACACCTGGTCATGGAAATTTCAAAAATTTCTTGGTATTTATCTATCCATTTTTCAAGGATGAAGTTGGAGGCACTGTGGGTTTCAATTAATTCAAGATCCATCAAAGTGGAGGAAGCTCATTTTAAAGAAAGCTCTGGAGAACTCTCAGAGGCAACACTTCCCAATGAGTTGCCAAAAGGTTACATGGAGCCAGTTCCATTGTTGTCTACAATGTGAGGTCCATGTGTGTTTTGACTATCAAATTTGGCTGCCAATTCTTTCAGAATAAAATCATGTGATATCCTGGCTGAGCTTCCCAGTTGTCTGTGGAAATATAAGCTAGGGCGAGATCTCAGTTTCCAATGGCTATTCTCATGCATGGACTTCTAAAATCCCAACACAATTCATGGCAATACACACAAAAATGTACGTGTGATATCATGTAGAATTCTATATGTGCATAAAAAATACATGTGCTGAATAGGCTACAGAGAAAGAGAGACATTAATTCACATATTTGTTAACTTTAAAGACACATGTAGAACTATTTCAATTAAAATTGACTAGAGTCTAGTAGGGTATGGGTTATTGTCAGGGATTCAATATTTTGAATGGAAAATTGGAGAATATATCCAATGTTTCTGCAAATATGTGCTACACAATAATCTTCCCACTCTTATCCAGAACAATGCCTTGACATTACCTTCGCACCAAGTAAGACACAATTAGAGGAGAAGAGTTAGAAAATCTGTGAATACATATCTGGAATGAAAAATGGTCAGGATTTCATAACCTTGGAGGTGGTAGAGGAGTTTCCAAAAGTAAGGGACAGGGTTCATCACCCAACATGATCTTTCATTAAAATTGCGAGCCATCTTTCCACAAAACCATGAAAAGGTAATTTTGGCTTTACTATAAATTACTGCAAATTCTGAACCTGCTTGGAATGCCTGCCCATCCATTGAACTCACCCATGCCTGGCTCTCTGACCAGAACTCAGCCCTCTCTGAAACTTTAGTGACACCTCATAAATATTGGCCTTTCTTGGCCAGACAACGATCCTCTCTGAGGCTCTAATGGTCCTCATAAATTCTACGGTTGGGGCCAGCAAAAAAATAAAATAAAATAAACTACAATTAGTGTGATGCTTGTCAAAGTTCTGTTTTCTTTAACCCCCCTTTTGTGGAACTTTCTGGGCAATAAAACTGGGCAGTAGGAAAGGTGGGTTTGCTGTCTTGTTCTCGCCGTTTTGAGAGGCAGAGGCAGCCCGGCCGGTTGAAACAATAAGCTTGCCTCAATTTGATTTTACTTGGAGTCAGTGGTCTTTTTTTGCATCCTGGTCTAACATTTTGGAGTTTCCCAGTGAAATGACCCACCAGATCACAAGACCAGACTGCTGGAAATTCTGAAGCTGGCCTTTCCTCCAGGACTCTGGGCTGGAGATCCAAGTTCCAAGGCCTTGGAGTGAGCCTTTGGTCCGGGGAGCACTGCAGTGAACCATCTCACTACAACTTTTAGCAAGCACCTGGTGGAGGAGGCCTCCATAGGTAAGTGGCGCCTATATAACATCTGATATCCGGTTAAGGGAGATCTCTTCTGATAACAGAGAGGTGGTCTGGGGAGGGTCACATATACTTCTGACAGGGTCAGTAACGAGAATCCTTTTGTCCTTTGTTCTGTTCTGTAGGGAATTCCCTGAAAGGGTAGAGAGGTGCCAATGGGCACGCAGGAGCTCCTACCCCAGAGCTTTAGCATGACGTTGCATTGCTCCTCCATTTTTCTGTTTCTTGGCCAAGTTTCTGTTTCTTTGTGTTTAGTTCTGTGTTCTATATGTTTTTTGTTTGTTTGTTTTTGTGCGTTGTGTTGTGTGATTTCTTTGGTATAAACTTAAGGATATTGGACGTGAAAATGGGTAATAAAGCAAGTAAGCCTGACACTCCTTTGGACTGTGTTTTAAGGAACTGCGATGAACTTTACCTCCATTTGTTAAGCAGGATGAGAGAAGCCCCTAGCTGGCTGCCTGGAGGCCACACACTGCCCAGGATAATGCCTGCTGGGGACCTAAGAACTGAGTATCTCCCAGGTTAACATGTGAAACTCCTTTAAAACTCCTTGTTTCTCCAGATCAAGAGAGTCACATCCATTGGGCAGAGTCCCCTGTGTTTGTCCTTTGTTAGCAAAGCAGTAAACCTCCCAATTTCTTTTTCACAAATCCTGTCCTTATTATTAAATTTGTATTAATTGGCTTCAAGGTCAGAAACCGAATTTAAGTTACAAATTTTGATACCCCCCCTGACCCCGGAACTTTGAGAAAGCTGACTACTGAAATGTTAGGAGATAGAGCGTGCTTGGGGTGGAACCGAACCAGAGGAGCTAATCCTGTAAGTAAAAGGAGGGACTGAGAGACTCCCAGCAGCTGCCAAAGCCCTGTTGCTTCAGGGAATTACCTCCTTCCTTCCCTGCACTGTAAGGATTATGCCACCTCTGTCTACTTAAAAAAGAGAAAAAAAAAAGGGACACTAAATGCAGTAAAGACACCATGGAGACCCTAGATATTACATTTCATGTTGCCCCTCTGTGAAAACATCTGATCCCTTGTGGGGACATCTATCATGCCACTGGTGTAGGAGATTTTTCTCTTATTTGCTCTGTTTAAAGGCTTCTGTCCTGTCAGCGATAGTCTGGAGCTCCTTTCTGTCTGTCTTGTGTCTTTGTTTCTGGCCCCTTAAGACATGTGCAATAATGTGTTGATATTATAAATTGTTTCTTGGGAATGATCTTAGCTGAATGTGTGTCTAAATGATGATGTTTCATTGTAACAATCTGGTATATGAATGGGTTTTTGAAGCATTGAACAATCTTGTAGTTAAAAGTCGGGTTTAGGTAATTGTTTAGTTTATGATTTCAGATAATTCATGCCAGAGAACTTAAATACTTAGGATGGAAAACTAAAGAACTCTACTTCCAAGTTGGCAAGTAACTTCCCAAACATTCAGTAATTTTTTCACGAATTTTTAATTGGGTACCTGGGAAAATGTCACAGTGTGTACCAGTGCATTAATTTGGACAAGGATAGTAAATCATAGTATGGTATCTGTTGAAAAAACAAGATGTAAAGATATAAAAGTTTGTGAATTGTATCTTAAAATTGTATGATAATTTTCAACATCTGAACCTGAAAATTATGGTTAAAATGCGTTAGGCCTGAGGTGTCTGCTCAGAATAGTAGCTTTTCCCTGCTCTTACCAGACCTCAGCCAGGACTTATGTTGAAATGCAAATGAAAGTATCCTGCAAGCTCAGTAAGAGACTGCTCTGATTTCTAAGATGTAAAAAAAAATTTTAATTGTATGGAATTTACTAATTACCGGCCAGTCATTTTTTCTAGGACTCTTATTTTTTTCTTTAGATTCTCTACTGTTTTTTTTGAGCTCATGATTTTGATCCTAGAGACCTTGGTTATATTTTTGAGATCAGTACTATCTTTGACCAACAGTGGAGTTTTTGAAACGTTGCAATGGAGATTTCACCTGTGAAAAGCTACAAGGGCTTTACTATTATTATGTGTGCAAACTTTTGTTATGTGTTGTATGTCTATATATACATATCCGTATATCATTTATACGATATACAAATTAACATATATAAGGAGTGCTCATAAAAAAAAGGAGCGCTCAAAAAAACAAATTTTAAAAAGTGGATCCAAAGATCTTTAATTCACGTGATTTAAATGGTTCACTTTAAATTGGATAAACAGATAACAATAAATGTCTTTAAATGTAAGCTTACAAGTTTTTATAGGTGTTCAAAAATCTAATAAAATATTAATGTCTACAAAAGGTCTAATATGCATTTGTCCTAGGAATTTTCCTTCAACAACAAAAAACTGGTTTACACTGTTCAATACATTTTTCAAATATTTTGATAAATAAGTAAAGTAAATTTCATATGGGTTTACTCATTCATGAGTACTTTTGTTTGATACCTCATTGATTTACTAAGGTCTGTATAAGTTTGTACTAAAGTCTGTATCAGATTGTAAAAATCAGTCATTGTGTTAAAGAGAGAAAAATTTCTGAAAACATAAGTTTACCCATACAAGCATCCATAAAAATTAAACAACTAATTAAATAATCTTGTGAAATGTTGATAATAATCCACATACATGAATATGAATGAATTTATAGAGTGTATAATAAGACACATATATTTCATATTTTGAAAAATCTGGAGAGAGAGAGTATATATATATATATATATATATATATATATATATATATATATAACATAGACAATAAAACGTAGCAATATATATGTCAATCGAAATTCGTCGTGAAATACATACCATCCAGAGATCAGAAAATATTTATTTTACTGAACATGGATTTATGTATAATGTTTTCATCTAGGACATTTGAATTTTCAGTTCCAAAATCGTTTAGTAGGAGTGATTTCTCCTCACAATTTGTATCTGCCAAATCAGCCACCTCAAAGAATGTACATGTGATACCAGGAAGAAATCTATATGTACATATTAAATTACATGTGCTGAATAGGCTACAGAGAAAGTGAGACAGGAATTCATATATTTGAAAACTTTAAAAACACATGGAGAAATATTTCAACAAAAATTTGTCTAGGTTTATAACAGCTACACTTTATCATGCAAAAGGCAAGTCCAAGTGTACACTATGCCTCCACTGAACTGCTTGAATTTCCAATCTGTTTGAGTAATTTTTCCCCAGCATATTAGGATTAGTAGTCAGCATCTAGTAGGGTATGGGGTAGTATCAGGGATTCAGTATTTCAAAAGGAAATTTGGAAAATGAATCCAATGAGTAGGCAAATATGTGCTACAAAAAATCATCCCACACTCATTCAGAACAATGCCTTGACATAACCTTTACCCCAAGTAAGACACAATTAGAGGAGAAGAGATTGAAAATCTGTGAATATATATCTGGAATGGAACATGCTCAGGAGTTTACAACATTGGAGTTGGTAGAGGAGCTTCCAAAAGTAAGGGACAGCGTAAACACGCACAAACATGGAGCTCTGCTGGAATAAAGACTTCTTGAGAAACAGCCACTGAGTTTGGGCACATGGAATCTATGTTGTTGTCAGGAGCTTTAGCTTCCTTTGTAGTGAGACCATCATAGTTGGATCTGCTCTCATTCTCCATTTTGAGGTCTAAAGACTGTGGGGTTTAGATTCTTTATGTTAGTTGGAGTCATGAGAAAACCCAAGCACCTATGGTCTAGCCTCTGCAGGGCTTTGAGGAACTCATTTGACCCAAAGGATCCCTATTTTTAAAGATGGAGGTCAGGAACCTTACAGAGGAAGGTGAGAGACTTCATCCACTATTACTGCTCTTTTGGCTATTTTGGTTTTGGGTGCACACATGGGATTTTTCTTTAGATCCATCAGGTGCTGATAATCTAAGCCACAGCCTCACACAGGGCCAAGAGGCTGATTCAGACAATCCCTTTCCAACGCAATGAAGCAAAGAGCCACAGATGATGTCCATTCATTTCCATTTGAAAACTGTTTTCTTCAGGCTTCACAATGGGGTGGCCTGGGGCAAAGACCTTCCTGACATTCAGGGCAACAGAAGAATAGGTAAGCAAAAGGCCCAAAGAAGGGGTTCCTCCACTGAGACTTTCCTGGTCACACTGATATCTGAGTTTTCTGAGATGCTCTCCATTCCCTTCAGCTATCCAGTACATGGCCATGTCACATAGCTTGGAGGTGGTACATATCTTGGAAACAAATCATGAGCCTATTATAGAGATTGGCCAGAATTCAGGAAGACAACTGAAACTTAGGAACATAGTAGGTGTTGCCCATCCATAAGGCAAGCTGCAGACCATTCATAAATTGAACAAGATAAATGCGGGGAAGATTTCTACTAGAGATTACACACCTATTGATGCATTCTATTTTCTAATGTCTACAATCACTGACACAGTGGGATACACAGACACAGAAACACTTGCCTTGTCAAATGACTTACTAGAAACAATTCACACCAAACCAAACAAAACGACTTTCCTACCTATTCTCAGAACATGAGACAAAAACCACAAACCCACACCCACACCCACACCCACACCCACAGACTCCCAAGTAGGAATGTGACAAAACAGAGTGTCCTTTGACTGGTGGGCCATAATATATTCCCCCATAATGGGCTGTGCTGTATCAGATCTGGTCTCCGTGTCCAACCCTGTGAAACTGTCAGGAGCCAGTGTTGAGCCACTACCTGCTTTCTCAGGAAAGGCCCCTCTTCAGACTTTCCTGTCATTTGGCCATCTTGACATCAGTAGGTACCAAGAAAGACTGACTCTGTCCTTGGTAAATCCAAACAAGTTTGACCACTTGGACTTGGACACTGGGACTGGCTCTGGATGCCTGGCTTACTGGACCCCACGTTCAGAGAGTTCCATCACCAAGGAAGTGAGTCGAGTTCACTTCCTTCAGGAACTGAATGAGGTCACAACCTTTGCAACCACTTTGTCCTAACAGTTGCTTCCAAGGGTCCCATGAGATGGAGGCTGCACCTACTTGCTCTGACATTTTCACAAGTTAGAATCGTGTGTCAACCATAGGAAGCCGGGAACAGCTCTCCACACAGGCCTGGTTTGGTCCATCTTCTCTTCATTAAGAAGAGAGAGGCTTATTCCAACATAACCCTTCATCATGACCAGTTTGTTTACCATGGGACATAACTTTTGCTCAATCAGGTCCTTCATATCTGCCTACATCTTCTCCAGGGATTATTTCTGCATGGACCTTTGAGGTTCTCAGCAAGTGGAAGATCTCGTACATTCCTGTATTGTAAGACCAACTCTATCTCTTCTCTTCTGTAAAGTTACATAGAGGGAAGAGTGTATGGTTAGGGTTAATAACATGTTCGATTTGTGTTTCGAATCATTCGGCTGGATGAATTATGGTATTGGGAACCTGCAATATTTATAAGATTATATAGGTGAAATATATGTATGAAAACAGAAATCTAGGATTTTAAGCCCAGAAGGGCATTGGGCCCTTGATTAGGATAATTAGTGTTGAATTACGTACTGCACAGATTTCTCAGATAAATCCATACACAATGGCATAGGACCTTGTCCATTGGATGATTGAATGAGGAAGAGAACATCCAGTCAAAAAGGGATACTCGGTAGGATTAGGAAGATATTTGGTAGGATTAGGAAGAAGAGTGAGTATAGGATTTGGACCAAAAGATCTTTAGCAATAGGGTTTCAGTTAGAGAGTGAATGTAAATGTCAGCACATATGAAGATTGAGTCACAATGATGAACTTTGAAAAATATGTAGGAAAGCAGATAATAATAGAGACATTGCAAAATCAGGCAAAGTATAAAGTGACTGATAGGATTAGACATTTTGAACAGGGTTGAATTTGAATATACACTCTTAGGAAGAAACAAATATGTAGTCACCAAAAGGACTGACATTTGAGAGAATTAGGCAACCTGGACATGGATGCTTTACTAATCCATGTTCACTTTCCTGTTAGGCTTTGGGACAATCATAAGTGTGACCTTTGCATTTTTTGTCCAGAATATTACTGTGATAGAATGTATGCATAGATCAGGTGACATGAGTATTTCTTCCAGCGTTTCTGGGAGCAATGTTTTGAAGTCCTATAAATTAGTATAAAGAGGTGTACCCTGTGAGTATGAATATAGAGATAATGAATGAATAGATTACATTTTGAATAAATAATATAACTGGTCCCACTTTAAATAATGGATTGAATTGATATCTCAAATCTTATAAGAAATCTTATATTGATATACCATCATTAATTCCAACCAGCAAAACATCTAAAGGTAATATTAGGGTTATGGTATATCATGAAAGCTGTGTGAGTTATACTTCAAAAGTGATCATGGAAATTGAAAATAAAGTGTGTGGAAAGAAGTCTCATGAAAAGAGCAGTCAAAAACATGGAGGAATACATGTGTTGTGAAGAAGAAAGTAATTGAAAGTGAAACAAATGCCTATAAATTTGCTAACATGTGTATGAAATATATATCCTATGATGTGCATAAACTGAAGAAATAGTAATGTTCCAGTGTTGAAAAAAAATGAACGTCAAAATACACATCATGTCCCATAGGAATCTACTTGCATTGCTGTTAAACTGGGTTAGTTACTCTAGAAATATTAGTATTTGTATGCACCATTCACTGAAGTTAGTTTTCAGTACTAGGAAACAAATATGAATTTCAGGTGAATGAATATTTTTGAGAATAATCTTGTGAAAATTTGATTTTAAATCCACATACTTGAATATGAAAGAGTTTAGGGAGAGTATAATAAGAAAAATATTTCATATTTTGAAGAATCTGGAGAGTATATATATATACACACTCTCAAACAAACACACACAGAGACATTAAAAATAGCATAATACATGCCAATTAAAATTCACCATGAAATGTATATCATCCACAGATCCAAAAGTATTTATTTTATTGAACATGGATTTATGTATAATGTTGTTCAACTAGGAAGTTCACTCAGAGGTTGAATTTTCAGTTCCAACAGCGTTTAGGAGGAGTGATCTCTTACAATTTGTATCCGCCAAGTCAGCCAACTCACAAGAATGTACGTGTGGTATCAGGTAAGATTCTAAAATTGCACATAAAAATACATGTGCTGAATAGGCTACAGAGAAAGGGAGACAGGAATTCACATATTTGTTAAGTTTAATACACATGGAGAACTATATCAACAAATTATTGACTAGATTCATAACTCCTACCCTATATAATGCAAAAGGCAATTCCAACTATACACCATGCCTCCTCTGAACTGCTTGTATTTCCATTCTTTTGACTTATTTTACTCCATCTTATTAGGATTAGTAGTCAGAGTCTAGTAGGGTAGCTGTTAGATTCAGGTATTCAGTATTTTGAATAAAAAATTGGAAAATAAATCCAATGTGTATATAAATACGTGGTACAAAATAATCTTTCCACTCTCATCCAGAACAATGCCTTGACATTACAATCACCCAGAGTAAGACAAAATTAAAGGTTAAGAGTTAGAAAATCTGTGAATAAATATCTGGAAAGGAAAATGCTCAGGAGTTCACAACCTTGGAGGTGGTAGAGGAAATTCCAAAAGTAAGGGACAGGGTAAACACTCCACAAACATGGAGCTCTGCTGGCCTAAAAACTTTTTGACAAACTGCCTCTGAGCTTCCACACTTGAAATATATGTTGTTTTCAGGAGATTTGGATTCCTCTGTAGTGAGACCATCAAAGCTGGGTCTGCATCTATGTGACTTGGAGGTCATGGTTTCTTATTTTCCAATGAACATGAGGCAGCAATGTTGAATTCTCTCTTTTAGGGTAAACTGTGGCCAAGGGGGGCTAAGTTTATCCACATGTGGACTGTGAAGCCATTTGGGCATCCTTCACTTTTTGTTGTGTTTCTTGCTGCTGAAATGGAATTTTTGTATATGCTTCACAAAATACAAAGAATTCAACTGTTA